>NC_057399.1:60631239-60881268 GCF_019320065.1 Cervus canadensis | reverse complement strand
TATGTTCCTTCTATTCCTGCTTTCTGGAGAGTTTTTATCATAAATGGATGTTGAATTTTGTCAAAGGCTTTTTATGCATCTATTGAGATAATATGGTTTTTATCTTTCAATTTGTTAATGTGGTATATTACATTGATTGATTTGCAGATATTAAAGAACCCTTGCATTCCTGGGATAAAGCCCACTTGGTCGTGTGGTATGATTTTTTTAATATGTTGTTGGATTTCTGTTTTGCTAGAATTTTTGGTTAAGGATTTTTGCATCTATGTTTCATCAGTGATATTGGCTGTAGTTTTCTTTTTTTTTGTGTCATCTTTGTCAGGTTTTGGAATTAGGGTGATGGTGGCCTCATAGAATGAGTTTGGAAGTTTGCCTTCTTCTGCAATTTTCTGGAAGAGTTTGAGTAAGGTAGGTGTTAGCTCTTCTCTAAATTTTTGGTAGAATTCAGCTGTGAAACCATCTGGTCCTGGGCTTTTGTTTGCTGGAAGATTTCTGATTACGGTTTCGATTTCCATGCTTGTGATGGGTCTGTTAAGATCTCTATTTCTTCCTGGTTCAGTTTTGGAAAGTTATACTTTCTAAGAATTTGTCCATTTCATTCCCAAAGCTTGTCCATTTTATTTGGCATTAGAGCTTGCTGGTTAGTAAGTCTCTTATGATCCTTTGTATTTCAGTGTTGTCTGTTGTTGATCTCTCCATTTTCATTTCTAATTTTGTTTATTTGGTTCTTCTCTCTTTGTTTCTTAATGAGTCTTGCTAATGGTTTGTCAATTTTGTTTATTTTTTCAAAAAACCAGCTTTTAGCTTTGTTGATTTTTGCTATGGTCTCTTTAGTTTCTATTGCATTTATTTCTGCCTTAACTTTTAAGATTTCTTTCCTTCTGCTAACCCTGGGGTTCTTCATTTCTTCCTTCTCTAATTGCTTTAGGTGTAGAGTTAGGTTATTTATTTGGCTTTTTTCTTGTTTCTTGATGTAAGCCTGTAATGCTATGAACCTTCCCCTTAGCACTGCTTTTACAGTGTCCCATAGGTTTTGGGTTGTGGTGTTTTCATTTTCATTCATTTCTATACATATTTTGATTTCTTCTATGATTTGTTGGTTATTCAGAAGCGTGTTCTTTAGCCTCCAGGTGTTTGAATTTTTAACAATTTTTTTCCTGTAATTGAGATCTAATCTTACTGCACTGTGGTCAGAAAAGATGACTGGAATGATTTCAATTTTTTTGAATTTTCCAAGACCAGATTTATGGCCCAGGATGTGATCTATTCTGGAGAAGGTTCCGTGTGCACTTGAGAAAAAGGTGAAGTTGATTGTTTTGGGGTGAAATGTCCTAGAGATATCAATTAGGTCTAGCTGGTCCATTGTGTCATTTAAGGTTTGTGTTTCCTTGTTAATTTTCTGTTTAGTTGATCTATCCATAGTTGTGAGTGGGGTATTAAAGTCTCCCACTATTATTGTGTTACTATTAATTTCCTCTTTCTTACTCGTTAGCGTTTGCCATACATATTGCGGTGCTCCTATGTTGGGTGCATGTATATTTATAATTGTTATATCTTCTTCTTGGATTGATCCTTTGATCATTATGTAGTTTCCTTCTTTGTCTCTTTTCACATCCTTTATTTGAAAGTTTATTTTATCTGATATGAGTATTGCGACTCCTGCTTTCTTTTGGTCTACGTTTGCGTGAAATATTTATTTCCAGCCCTTCACTTTAGGCTGTATGTGTCTCTTGTTCTGAGGTGGGTCTCTTGTAGACAGCATATATAGGGGTCTTGTTTTTGTATCCAGTCAGCCAATCTTTGTCTTTTGGTTGGGGCATTCAACCCATTTACATTTAAGGTAATTATTGATAGGTGTGGTCCCGTTGCCATTTACTTTGTTGTTTTGGGTTCACGTTTATACAACCTTTCTGCATTTCCTGTCTAGAGAAGATCCTTTAGCATTTGTTGAAGAGCTGGTTTGGTGTGCTGAATTCTCTCAGCTTTTGCTTGTCTGTAAAGCTTTTGAATTCTCCTTCATATCTGAATGAGATCCTTGCTGGGTACAGTAATCTAGGTTGTAGGTTATTCTCTTTCATTACTTTCAGCATGTCCTGCCATTCCCTTCTGGCCTGGAGGGTTTCTATTGATAGATCAGCTGTTATCCTTATGGGAATCCCTTTGTGTGTTATTTGTTGTTTTCTCCCTTGCTGCTTTTAGTATTTGTTCTTTGTGTTTGATCTTTGTTAATTTGATTAATATGTGTCTTGGGTGTTTCGCCTTGGGTTTATCCTGTTTGGGACTCTCTGGGTTTCTTGGACTTGGTGGCTATTTCCTTCCCCATTTTATGGAAGTTTTCAGCTATTATCTCCTCGAGTATTTTCTCATGGCCTTTCTTTTTGTCTTCTTCTTCTGGGACTCCTATGATTTGAATGTTGGGGCGTTTCACATTGTCCCAGAGGTCCCTGAGGTTGTCCTCATTTGTTTTTATCCTGTTTTCTTTTTTCCCTCTCTGCTTCATTTATTTCCACCATTTTATCTTCTACCTCACTTATCCTATCTTCTGTCTCTGTTATTCTACTCTTGGTTCCCTCCAGAGTGTTTTTGATCTCATTCATTGCATTATTCAGTTTTAATTGACTATTTTTTATTTCTTCTAGGTCTTTATTAAACATTTCTTGCATCTTTTCAATCTTTGTCTCCAGGCTATTTATCTGCAACTCCATTTTGTTTTCAAGATTTTGGATCATTTTTATTATCATTATTCTAAATTCTTTTTCAGGTAGATTCCCTATCTCCTCCTCTTTTTTTTGACTTGGTGGGCATTTTTCATGTTCCTTTACCTGTTGGGTATTTCTCTGCCTTTTCATCTTGTTTAGATTGCTGTGTCTGGAGTGGGCTTTCTGTATTCTGGAGGTCTGTGGTTCCTTTTTATTGTGGAGGTTTTACCCAGTGGGTGGGGTTAGACAATTGGCTTGTCAAGGTTTCCTGGTTCGGGAAGTTTGCGTTGGTGTTCTGGTGCATGGAACTTGATTTCTTCTCTCTGGAGAGCAATGGAGTGCCCAATAATGAGTTTTGAGTTGGGTCTCTGTGTTAGGTGTGACCTTGGACAGCCTGTATGTTGACGTTCAGGGCCATGTTCCTGCGTTGCTGGAGAATTTGCGTGGTATGTCTTGCTCTATAACTTATTGGCTCTTGGATGGTGGTTGGTTTCAGTGTAGGTATGGAGGCTTTTGGACGGTCACTTATTACTTAAAGTTCCATGTAGTCAGGAGTTTTCTGGTGTTCTCTGGTTTTGGGCTTAAGTTTCCTGCCTCTGGATTTCAGTTTTATTCTTCCTGTAGTCTCAGGACTTCTCCAACTATACAGCACTGATAAAAAACTTCTAGGTTAATGGCAAAAAGATTCTCCCCCGTTAGGGACACCCAGAGAGGTTCACAGAGTTACATGAAGAGGAGGAGAGGGAGGAGGGAGATAGAGATGAGCAGGAGGAGAAAAAGGGGGACTCAAGAGGAGAGGAACAGATCTACGCAGTTGTCTGTTCCCAGAGTGTTCTCCATAGCCCAGACACCCACCAAGATTCACTGAATTGGATTGGGAAGAGAAGGGGAAAGGAGGAAATAGAGGTATTCTGAGGTAGAAAACAGAGTCAAGATTGGGAGAGAATAATCAACACACTCCTGAATAAAAATGGGAACTGAATATTGGATTCTTAAATGTTCACAGTTTCTATCATATACTGAAAAACAAAAATTAAAAATCTAGAGTAGAGGTTAGACTCTTTAAAATACTATATTAAAAACAAAAACCAAAACACACACACACACACAAATTTTAGAAATATATATGAAGTTCAGTTTAAAAATAGGGCTTCTCTTCTTTTTTTGTTGTTTTTTTTTTTTTGTAAGGTTATTGTGTATTGAAAATGAAAATTAAGGAGTAGTAGAGGAGTACTAGAGGACTTTAAAAGAAATAAGAGAAAAAGAAAAATAGAAAATAGAAGAGAAAAAGGAAAAAAAAAAGGAAAAAGGAAAAAAAATTTTTCCCTAATTAAAAAAATCGTAAAAATCTATGAAAATGAAAGTTAAGGAGTAATGGGGGAGTAATAGGAATTTTAAAGGAAAATAAAAGAGAAAAAATAAAAAAGAAAAAATAAAATATTAAAAGAAAAAAATTTTTTTTCTTACTTAAAAAAAAAAAAAGTAAAAATATATCTAGGAGTTTCTCTGGAGCTCTTGCGGTCAGTGTGCGTTCAGCTCAGTTTCAGATATCTCCTCGTTCCAGCTTACACTTCTCAATATCTATAGGCCCCTTCCGGTGTAGTCGGTGTTTTCTACAGGGATTTTAACCTGTTGCACCGGTCCCTTCTGAAGCGGTTCCCTTTGTTTATTTGGCTTCTGTTTGCCGGTCTCTTCAGACCCTCATTTCCGCCCTGACACAGGCGGGCGGAAGTTGACTCTTATTCAGGTAGCTAGTTCTGAAGCACTGCGGGGAGGGGCTGGCGCTGTGGGGAGAGGCTGGCGCTGCGGGGAGGGGCTGGCGCTGCTTTCTCCGTCTGCGCTGCTCAGGCTCCCGGGTGCTCTATATGGAGCGCGCCCCGCGCTGCGCGCGGTTCCAGCCCTCGGGTGTTCCACAAAAGCACGGAACAAAAGGCTGCGTCCGCTCTTGTGCCTTCCCCGTCAGAGCGGTCCAGGCAGCTAGGGGCTTGACAGGCGCACTCTCCCCGGGTGCGGTGCCGCGCGCCCACTCCCTTCCACGGTCCCAATCTCGGTTTCCGCCAGCGCCAGTCGGGTGCGTGCGCCTTCTGCCCTCTGCGTCCCCAGCCCCAGTCCCTGCCCGCGCCGTTCGGGTGCCTGCGCCCTGTGTCTCGCTGCGACCTTCTCCCGCCTCTGGCGGGTCTGGGCCGGTCCGCAGCCTGCGAGCTCTTCTCTGGAGTTTCTCGGTCCCTTTGTTCTGTGAACGGCCGGCAGTGTGTTCGGGCCGGTTAATTTTCTGTCTCTCTTTTGCTCTCCCACAGTTCAAGTTGGCAACTGACAAAAGCTCCCTCCGATTGTCCTCAGGGCACTCAGGCCTGGACCCTACCCCAAGCAATGCTGCCCGCTCCTCTCCGTGCCGCCCCAACTTGCTGGTGGCGGATGCGGGTGTCTGGGGTACTTTTCTGCTGAGAGTTGCTTTCAGGCATGTAGGTTGTGGGTTTTATTTATTGTTTCCCTCCCAGTCAGGTTGCCCTCCTAGATTCAAACACTTCCCCCAGGCCCGCCAGTGCGAGGGTTTCCCGGTGTCTGGAAACGTCCTCTATTAAGACTCCCTTCCCCGGACGGATCTCTGTCCTTAGCTCTTCTGTCTCACTTTTTATCTTTTATATTTTGTCCTACCTCCTTTCGAAGACAATGGGCTGCTTTTCTGGGCGCCTGATGACCTCAGCTAGCGATCAGAAGTTGTTTTGTGAAGTTTGCTCTGCGTTCAGATATTCTTTTGATGAATTTGTAGGAGAGAAAGTGGTCTCCCCGTCCTACTCCTCCGTCATCTTGGCTCCTCCCCTCTGTCTCTGCTTTTTAATATGCTGTCTAGGTTGGTCATAACTTTCCTTCCAAGGAGTAAGTGTCTTTTAATTTCACAGCTCCAGTTACCATCTGCAGTGATTTTGGAGCCCCTGAAAATAAATTCTGCCACTGGTTCCCCATCTATTTGCCATGAAGTGATGGGATCAGATGCCATGATCTTAGTTTTCTGAATATAGAGTTTTAAGCCTGCGTTTCCACTCTTCTTTCACTTTCATCAAGAGGCTCTTTAGTTCCTCTTCGCTTTCTGCCATAAGGGTGGTATCTCTGCATGTCTGAGGCTATTGATAGTTCTCCAGGCAATCTTAACTCCAGCTTGTGCTTCATCCAGCCTGGCATTTCACATGATGTACTCTGCATTTAAGTTAAATAATCATGCTGACAATGTACAGCTTTGATGTACTCCTTTCCCAATTTGGAACCAGTCCATAGAAACTGTGATTCTTAGAGCATAAAAAAGGAGTTATTTAACGTTTTATGATAGAAAAAGTTTGGCCCATAAGCAGATGTAGGTTCTATCCTCAGGTGTTGTTAGAGACTTGACTACACCTTTGTCTTCAGTGTTATGACTACCAACCCAAGACCCATCCTAGTCTAATCTCAGACATGAGGAATATTTTAGGCCCCTCTCCTTTAGTTAATGTGAAGTGTCCAACCAGGACATCTAAGGAAACCAGGCAGAACAGAAATATCTGAGAGCTCAAAGAAGGGCCTGGTGATGCTGAGTGGGACCCAAACAAGAAGAAACAGCAAGACTCAAGTAAATGACTTGAGTCCTCCAAGTCTGCCTAAGTTGCCTTTCCTCAGCTCTGGAAATGCACAGAGAAATGTAGCCCTAACCTGATCTGCCATCTAACTGCAGAAATAAAATGTTTTGTGGTTTAGATGAAACAAACAAACAAACAGGTTTTTTACTGTTATCTACTATTGTGAGCACAGATACCTGGGCTTCACAGAAATGGCTACTCACCCTGGACTCCTGTTAGAACCCTAAGTTCATACTGGGTTCCAATCCTTGCCGTCTTAAAGACTTACAGAAAGCCCAAGTTAAGCCTGATCTGATGCAAATATATAGAAATAATATTTTAGAATATCAATCAGTTCAGTTCAGTCACTCGGTTGTGTCTGATTCTTTGTGACCCCGCAGACTGCAGCACGCCAAACTTCCCTGTCCATCACCAACTCCTGGAGCCTCCTCAAACTCATGTCCATCGTGTCAGTGATGCCATCTAACCATCTCATCCTCTGTCATCCCCTTCTCCTCCTGCCCTCAATCTTTCCCAGCATCAGGCCTTTTCCAATGAGTCAGCTCTTTGCATCAGGTTGCCAAAGTATTGTAGTTTCAGCTTCAACATCAGTCCTTCCAGTGAACACCCAGGACTGATCTCCTTTAGGGTGGACTGGTTGGATCTCCCTGCATTCCAAGGGACTCTCAAGAGTCTTCACCAACACCACAGTTCAAAAGCATCAATTCTTCGGCACTCAGCTTTCTTTATAGTCCAACTCTCACATTCATACATGACTACTGGAAAAACCATAGCTTTGTCTAGTTGGGCCTGTGTTGGCAAAGTAATGTCTCTACTTTTTAATATGCTGTCTAGGTTGTTCATAACTTTTCTTCCAAGAAGCAAGGGTCTTTTAATTTCATGGCTGCAGTCACCATCTGCAGTGATTTTGGAGCCCTCAAAAATAAAGTCTCTCACCGGTTCCCTTGTTTCCCCATCTATTTGCCTTGAAGTGATAGGACTGGATGCCATGATCTTAGTTTTCTGAATGTTGACTTTTAAGCCAATTTTTCACTCTCTTCTTTCACTTTCATCAAGAGGCTCTTTAGTTCTTCACTTTCTGCTATAAGGGTGGTGTCATCTGCATATCTGAGGTTATTGATATTTCTCCTGGCAATCTTCATTCCAGCCTGTGCTTCATCCAGCCCAGCATTTCTCATGAGGTACTCTGCATATAAGTTAAATAAGCAGAGTGACAATATACAGCCTTGACATACTCCTTTTCCTATTTGGAACCAGTCTGTTGTTCCATGTTCAATTCTAGCTGTTGCTTCTTGTCCTGCATACAGATTTCTCAGAAGGCAGGTCAGGTGATCTGGTATTCCCATCTCTTTCAGAATTTTCCATGTGATTCATACAGTCAAAGGCTTTGGCATAGTCAGTAAAGCAAAAGTAGATGTTTTTCTGGAACACTCTTGCTTTTTGATGATCCAGCAGATGTTGGTAATTTGATTTGTGGTTCCTATGCCTTTTCTAAATCCAGCTTGAACATCTGGAATTTTACGGTTCACATACTATTGAAGTCTGGCTTGGAGAATTTTGAGCATTACTATGCTAGAATGTGAGATGAGTGCAGTTGTGTGGTATATATTTTATAATAAGTATTTATAAAATATTCATTATTATTACTATTTTATAGCAAGTAACTTCCATTTAAAAATCTTGCTAATAGTAAATTTTAATTCTGTGACTTGCAGTCACCATCTGCAGTGATTTTGAAGCCAAAGAAAATGAAATCTGAATACTTTGACTACCTGATGCAAAGAACTGACTCATTGGAAAAGCCCCTGATGCTCAGAAAGATTGAAGGCAGGAAGAGAAGTGGGCAACAGAGGATGAATGTTTGATGGCATCATCAACTCAATGCACATCAATCTGAGTAAGCTCTGGGAGTTGATGATGGACAGGGAAGCCTGGCATGTGCATTGCATGGGGTCGCAAAGTCATACACAACTTAGTGGCTGAACAACAATAGTAGATTATTTTAAAATCTAAACAAATATCAATTGTGTACAATATTCCAGATCTTAGGGAAACAAATTGATGGAAGTCAGTTGTGGTGGGCATTGTCTCCACAACGGCCTGTCAGGTCTGTGCCCTTATGGGGAGAATCACGCAGGCGTGGGCTGTCTGCGTCCCTCTCTGCTGCCAGCACCTGTCTTTTTGGAGGTGTCTGCTGGATTGGCTCCTACTTCAGTTACACCCTTGAAACTACCTCAAAGCAGTCTCCCCATTTATAAAAACAACAGAAAAGAGTTGTTTCAGTACAATAAACTCATACCAACAGGAAAATATTAGAGACAATTTAGTTTACTAAATATTTAGCTACATTCACATTTGCTATGAATTTTAGTTCACAAATTTAATTGGGCAAATTAAAACATATATCTTTTTTTTTTTAAACCCAAATATCCTAGCCCTCTACCCAGTCCCTCCACCCATTCCTGCTACCTTCAAATTGGGGAGAAATTGTTTATAAGCCATTTTTGGCACATTCTCTCTTTTGTGAGACTTCTGAGGCAGCACTAGTGGTAAAGAACCCACTTGCCAATGCAGGAGAAGTAAGAGACTAGGGTTTGATCCCTGGGTCAGGAAGATCCCCTGGAGGAGGAAATGGCAACCCACTCCAGTATCCTTGCTTGGGAAATCCCATGGACACAGGAGCCGGGTGGACTACAGTACCTGGTCTCACAAAGAGCTGGACATGACTGAGCACACACTCATACAAGCCATTTTGGGGCACATCCTCTCTCTTGCACCAATTGTATATGAATCCAGAAGTTTGAGTTTACTGGAAAATAGGAGAAAGTGTCTAATTGTCACTTCATCACGGCTGTCCACAAAAAATTACAGTGGCTTGTTTCACTAGAGTGATATCTGGCAGGCCACAGGATCCCTGAATCTGGGCTCTGGTGTGTATAATCAAGCATCAGAGTCAGATCTGATTCACTCCTTTGTGTCCTACATTTTTCTATTAGGACATTTGTCCGAGAGAAGAATGTATTTTTTAAAAGACACTGCTAACCTTTTAACATCAAGCATGATATCATCAATTTTATGTTCATAGTTTAAACCTGTTTCAGTGACAGAAGAAATGGTAAAAAATAGTATATCCTTATTACACTTTGCCTTATGAATGTTGACATAACCATTGCTATTGGTATCAAAGCTCTGTGTGTGTGTGTGTGTGTGTGTGCGTGCACGCACGTGTGTGCACTCAGTCATGTTTGACTCTTTCGTGTCTGACTCTTTGCAGCTCCATGAACTGTATTGTAGCCTGCTAGACTCCTGTGTCCATGGGATTTCCCAGGCAAGAATGCTGCAGTGGGTAGCCAATCCCTTCTCCACGGTGAGCATTGCTCAAACTTGAAGGAGTCATTTCAAGACGCGGCACTGTTTCCACCAGGTATTGGCTGTAAGGTCTGTGCTGCCCTGCAGGTGGTGGACCTTCTCTTCTCTGTAGAGTCCTTCTATGACCCCTCTTCTCCATCTTTTTGCCTGTCCTCTTCCTGAATGTGCGTGGAGATACCCTGGAGCTGCATGGGCACATCCAGCTGTCACCACCTACCTCTCTTCCTGGTGTCATTGTCCAGAAACCTCTATGGGCCCTCAGTGGTCCTGAGTGCATCCAGGCACCAGTAATGCATGGTGTTTCCTGTGCTCATCCATCCCTACTGCTGAGAATTGAATTGGCAGGTGTATGGTGGTTTAGAAGGCTTTCTGGTATGTGTTTTCCAAAGTTCTCTTGTCTTGCACCAAAGCTTTTGAAATGAAAAAAAAAAAAAAACAAAAAAACCCCACAAATTAAAGACTGTTTTCAGATGTTATGGAAATAAAACCTGAGTTCTATCACTAGGACTTCTAAACTCATTTAATTGTTGATCCTGGCAGTGAGTGATGGGCGAGGAGGACTTCAAAGGGGAATAGTTTTGTTCTCGTTGTAGTCAATACCCTGTTGCTAATTATTATACAGACTTTATCAACCATGTTTATAGCTTCACTTGTGTTCCTCATTTGCTGCCCAGGGTTTGTTTTCCTTCTCTGTTGGCACTGAAAGTGTCACTCGCACTGCCTGCCACCAGATACAGCTCTGCTCTTTCCTAAAAATCCTCTTTGTACCGGTGGTAGGAGGTTGTTAGAGATAGTCATGGCTTTTTGGCAGTCACAGAGCAGCTTCCAGGTGAAGTCATACCTGAAAAAATCTACCGCTGTGCAGAAGTCGTTTCTTTCAGATGCTTCCAGTGTCAGGCTATCCAGCGCCTTTGTGGCTACAGGACCCCAGGGTTTAATTGCCCAGTGGGTTCTCTGGATAAAACAGAAGGGAGAAAAGTCAGGTTTTGATCTCCCATTTAACAAAGGAGATTTGAATGACAGATGCACAAATGCCCCCATTTTCCTAATTTTTTTTCTTGGTAATATTTTAGTCTCTCTCCTCTGAACACATTATTTTTTCCCCCTGACTTTTAAATCTCTCATACATTTTCCCAAGGGGACAACCTTGTCTATTTCCTTCACTTAAAAGAGTATGAAAAAGTTGTTTTTGTTTGATCTCTTGTGTGACTGCCTTGCCATAGATGATGAAACAGACTGCTGTTTAAATCTTAATTCACACCCCTTGCAGGGGAGTGGACGAGCTCACTGAATTAAAGTTTAAAAGACGATATAATTAACATGCATCAAGCTGCTGCAAAAATAGGACGTTTCACTTGCAGTAGGCACCTCTCTGTATTAAAATAACTCCATGTAAACACATTTATTATCATTCTGCTGATAACTGTGAGTAATTAAAGCAGACACTTTATTCCCTACCTTAATATTACACCTATTATTGTTATTAATTTTCTTTTTAAATTTTACTGTTTAAAATTTATGGTTGATTTACAATGTTGTGTTAATTTCTGCTCTAGAGCAAAGTGACTCAGTGATATGTATACATTTCCTTTTTCATATTCTTTTCCATTATGATTTATCACATGATATTGAATACAGTTCCTTGAGCTATACAGTAGGCCATTGTTTATCCATCCTATACATAGTATTTTTCATCTGCTATTCCCAAACTCCCAATCTTCACCCCCCTTAACCCTGGGTAAGCACAAGTCTGTTCTCTGTGTCTTATTATGCCTATTATTGTAAGTAATCACTGATATAATTTCTATCATAGGTTTATTGAATCAAATCTATTTGGGTCTTCCTGTTTTAAAATAAAAGATGAAAAAATATTATGCCAGTCATGGTCCTCAAAAGTATATATTTTAAGTAAATTTCATGGAATCTGAAAATGTCCCTTCATAAGGATTCAATATCATTTAACTACAGAAACAGAAATTTTATTTTTTACCTATTGAATCAATCCCTTCAGAACCTAAAAGAGCATCTTTAGTTGATACATCTTCTTCCATTTGTACTAATCTTGCCTTTACCCTCTTTGTCTTAAAGAGAAGGAAATACCATTGATGGGACATACATAAAACCGGCATCATTAAAAAAGAAAGCTAAATATTTTGTAGTTTCCATTTGAACCATTGAATGATAATAAGAATCTTCTTTTAAAGGCAACTCTGAATAATTAAGCATCAGAGTCTTGGTAGTTTGAGTTTTCTTAAATGATTTGGTTAATTTGGATTTAGATTTAGCACAAATTAAGAATCCTCTCACTGAACACCGCCTGATTGGCTGGACCCTTTCTACTGCTCTCCAGCAAATCCTCTTTAGAATGAGGATTGAATTTTGTCGGAAAGGGAACTGGAAAAATTTGGATTGTAAACCCCTTTGGAGAGCATTGGAGGTTAATTGCACGTAGCTCTGCCTTGAATTCTGCACTAAGGGTTGTTCAGTGGCAGGTCTGAGGACAAGTAGGCTGGTGTCTGAAAGTGAGAGGAGACTGTTCCCTGTTGAAGCTCCCATTTGCATGTTCTTGATTCCTATAGATACCTTGAATTTATAATGTAAGATCATATACTTCTTTATCTAAAATGGGGACATTTGATGAGATTACTGAATTTTTGGATGTGCTTTTGTCTCTGGTGTCATTTTTAATCAACAAGAATTTAAAATAATGGAAACTGAATCAGCAAGAATTCTGCTGCTCATGTTGCAGTCACACCTCTGTTTGGCATGTTTTTAGATTTTGTCCAATGTGGGTCATCAGCAGCATGTGTAACTGAGTCCAGTTGGCACTCACCATGGTTCTAAAGAAATACTTTGTCTGATGAGACTACATCATCATAGAAACCACAAACTGTAATGTCTGCATATAACTAGATAGTCTGTATGTAAGGATTTCTTCATATCTCCTGGTGTTATTGAATGTGGGGTCCTGCTTCTCACCACTTACAAAATCAATTACATACTCACAAATGTTGGTAGAAAGGAAAAGTACCTTTCATCAGAATGCTGGCAATCTGGGAAGAGGGTGGACTGAGCATCTGCCAAACCACCTCTGAGATTCTGCTCAGCCATGAAAGTTTTAAAGGGAAGGAGGGGAGTCATTTCAGTGAATCACTGAGATGGGGCGGGGGGGTCAGTCGCTGCCACCCCTCCACTGCATGCAGGCTTGAGGATGCCTCAAAATCTTCCTCTGGTTGTTATCTTGTTCACACAGTTTGGTCACATGGTTTGCTTGCGTGTTTACTGAAGGGGAAAGCCTGGGGCACCTGGTTAAAAGTTAGTGACAATATAGCTCTGCTGACGTGACAAGACGGACTTCCTGCTGAGAACAGTTTCCTACAAAGAGCTGATTTCAAATCCCCACTTGTCAGAACATCATTTTATTTCTATGGGATTGGAGGCAGAGGTCCACCTTCTGTAACTGCTTCATGCTGGCATAGGATGCCATATTCTCAGAGTAGAAGATGTCAACATGGGTCTGTAGCATCTCTTAGCTGACATTTTTAGTTGCCTGTTTACATGCATAGGCAGAGCAAGCTACAATTATTTTAATGTCCACAAAGATATAGATTGTTAAGAGCAATAATGTTAATTCCACTCTGTTGAGGTCAGTTCTTGGAATTGTGCTAACCCATAGATTCAGTGCTGCTCAAGATGAAGCCACTTATGTAGTGGCTGCAATATGGTGATCACACACACAGTTAGCCTTCTCCCTCGGGTGGCAGTTACAGTATCTGTGAAAGGACTCAGGAATGTGCATCAGTCACTGAGTCTATGACTCTGTTGTCCTAATCATTAACTGCTGGGTTTGGTACTTGCTCATTGTTTCATAACTTCTTGCTCTTTTATGAATGTCACTCATTTACTTTTATGATCCTGAATTTTTAAAGTCATTATCAACTTTATCTCTTTAAAAATCTTTATATCCTTATTGTTGATTGCATTAGCTATTTCTTTAATATTAGATCTGAACCATTTTAGCAATTTGTATGCAGACACTTGAGAGAGTGTTTCTTGTTTCCTGAATCTTCCTCCTCTCTCCTCCTACCTGCTTTCTTGTCTGGAGGTTTGTAGTTGTCCTCATCAGGTTCCCCCCTGAAGTCCTGAACTGAGGATCCTGCCTTATACTTGCAGAGCAGGTCTTCTATCCCATGGAATATGCAAATACTGGAAAGGCAGTTGACAATTTAGATCCGTTTAGATTTGTCTGATAACCTGTGTCTAATTCTTTCTCTCTCCCCTTGTAGGTATGCAGTTCTGTATAATCCACTGACCTATAACAGCGCTGTACCATTTTTTTTTCCAGCTTTGTTTTCTCAGCAAAGTCTGAAAGTTCCAGTTGCTCCATATCATAGTTTATCCTTGACATTGTCAATCTTTTCAGTTTTACCCATTCTAATGTGTGTAAATTCGTATCTCATGGTGATTTTAATTTGTGTTTCTCTGATAACTTAAGATACTCAATGTTTCACATACTATTGACCTATGTTTTTTGTCTTTTGTAATATGTCCCAGTCTTTTGTTCATTTGTTAAAAATTAGGTCAATTGTTTTTCTTATTTTTGTGCTATAAGAATTCCTCATATATTATGAATTCAAGTTCTTTGTCAGATATATATATTGCAAATGTCTTCTCCTAGTCTATAGCTTGCATATTCATTTTATTAATAGTATACCTTGAATTTTTATTTTCTTTGAGGTTCAATTTGTCAAATTTTAATTTTATGGTTTTTACTTTAATACATAGTCTGAGAATGCAAATATATTATGTCCTAGAGGGGATACATACAAACTCATAATTATGCCTTCATGTATGGACAAGAGGGCTCATTATAGAGACTTATAATGTTCATTAAAATATTCTTTTAATATTTGCTTGCACTATAAAAAGCTGGTTATAAATGGGACTATTTAAAATAGATTTCAATAATAGATCTGTAGGATTAAATGGAGGGATTCTCATTTTTAACAGTGTACTCCAGGATGAGAAAATCTGATATTATGCCTTGTTATTTTTACATATGTATTTTTAGGCTATACAAGTGATAATATATATGTTATTAATTCCATCATATTTCTGTTCTTTCCAAGTGTAAATTTAAAAATTTTCTCTTTGCTTTAATGTTGTATACTTTTCTTCAAAACATAAGATTTAAGATGTGAACTTTTATATGTTAACTACTGCAGACATTGCAAGCATGTGTGCTGGGTGTTAGTATAGTTATTAGGAAGGAATTTAGAAAGTAAACATTTCATTAATTTAAAACATTTGACAATACCACTTGTATCTTGTTTTGATCAAATATATTTTCTTTCCAATATGGTGAAAATGCAATGGGGTCATATCAAATCTCCCTCTTTTTTTCTTTTTGTTCTTTCCTAAGCTGTAAAACAGATAAGGGGAAAGGAGTGCTAAAGCTGCTCTTAATACTTACTCCAAAACGGCTGATGGGATTGTTGTCAAGCAAAGTTTCAGAGTTGACTGTCGTTTTTGCTCTGGAACCAATGAGAGAGTGTGGCATCTTTCTATTCACTTGCTTTGCTTTTGTTTATGTTTTAGCAGCTTTATTGAGTTACTTATTCACATACCATTCAACTCACCAATTTGAGTTATGTAATTCAGCATTTTTCAGTATGCTCATGAGTTGTGTGACCATCGTCAAGATCAGTTCTAGAGCATTTTCTTCACCCTTACCAAGACCTGGAACTCACTAGCAGTCACTCTTGAGACTGCCTCCCTGTCCTCTCCACTCCCCAACCCTGGGCAATGGGTGAACTTTCAACTTTTTTGTTCTATTCTGGATGTTTCATGTAAGTGCAGCCACACAATAAGTAATCTTTTGTGACTTGCTCCTTTCATTTAGTATAATGCTTTCATAAATTATCTGTGTTGGAGCCTGTATCAAGTTCCTCACTCCTTTTTGTGGCTGAGTATACTTCATTATATAGCCATGCCACCTTTGGTTTCTCTGTTCACCAGATGACAGAGATTTGTGTTGTTTCCACTATTTGGCTATTGTGACTTACGCTGCTCTGAACATTCACGTGTGGGTTTTTGGTGTGGACATTTGTTTTCATTACTCTTGGATATATACTTAGGAATGGGAATTAAGGGTCATGTGGTTACTCTGTGTCACATTTTTGAGGAACTGCCAAACTATTTTTCCGAAGTGACTGAATTTGATTTATTTTAAAATTTATTGTGATCTGTTGGTCCTTTAATGGACCGGAACCTGGTGGTCCGGAGAGTAAGAGAGAGAAAGAGGCTGATGTCCCCTGGTTTACACGGAAAGCCAATAGAGCCCTGTTCTTAGAGCTCGCGCTGATGCACGTAGGCACCGGGTGCCCTCTCGAGTGGGTTCTCGAGAGGGGCTTAGAAGCCCGGGCAAGAAAGTGAGCTCAGCGGGCCTCCGCGCTCCAAGGAATTAGCCAGATATATATATATATATAGAGAGAGAAAGACAGGAAGAATAGAAAGAAAGACACGGGGACCAAAGCTCTGATGGAGCAAAGGTGTTTTAATCAACATGGCGTGGGCATATATACTGTAGTTATTCTCAGCAAAGATAAAGATTAAAATTCCAGACTTACAAAACATAAGATGATCCCTATTAAAGAGAGAGTTGCAAACAATCACCTTTTACCATATGGCTCATAAAAAGGAAGAGGGTACTTATCACTGTAATGAGAAATGCCTGGATTCCTCAGCCCCGGGAGAGGCGTGCCTTTCCTCTTAATTCCTGAATATTCAGGAATCAATAAGGGCCAGAGGGTTCCTGACAGATCCATAACAGCACACAGGAAGCCTCTTGTTAAACGCTTCCTGACAGTGATCCACCTCCAAAGAGAGTGCATCAACTTGTGATAGATACTGGAGTTGGCTCTGCCTTTCTCTGTGTCTCCGAGATAACACATTTCTTCAGCTCATGCTTTATATTTTCTGCAAAAATACATGATTAAGATAGTTGGAGATTTTGTCTCATCTTAGGGTTATATGCCAGAATTTGACAGTAGTGACTTTTAAAAATGGAAATATAGTTGATTTATAATGTTATATTAGTTTCAGGTATACAACATGGCAAATAATATTTTTATAGATTGTACTTTATTTAAAGTTACTGTGAAATATTGGTTGTTTTCCATGTGCTGTGCATTGCATCCTTTTATCTTATTTAATTTAGGCCTAGTCGCCTGTACCTCTTACTGTTCCCTTTCTGTGCCCTCCCCTACCCTTCATGTGTTACTGACTTGTGTCAAGGTGGTGCCCTAGTCACTGAGATCTTGCCCAGATTTCAATATCCTGTTCTGTTGCCCCCAGTAGTGAGAGTTTGCTTAGTCCAAGCAAGGATTTCAGGCTGAAGAAATGATTTGTTGCCACAGACTTCTGATTCTTCCTTGCAGATTTAATATGAATATTATTTCTGACAAAGTGTGGGTTTTCCAAGGATGTGTTTATGGCCCGACTTGCAGGTGTGCTATTTTGCCTTTCAAGGAGATGTATAAGGAGACTGGGGGTTCTGGATAAGTCTGTTGAAGTCCTGAGATTAGACAGACTGAGGGCATGCACAGAGCTTTCCCTGGACCGCACCCTGGAATTCCGGGAGCTGCCCTCCCAGGATGACTGCGGGATGTCAAGAAAGATCACTGAAAGGGTTCAAAGCCCTCCAGATGGGGCAGGGAGCCGGTGTCTGCAGCACGTGTGACTGCTGCTCAGCCTCTCAGCTCCGCACAGGTTCCGTGCGTGAAGTGGAGGTGTGACAGGCTGCTCTCACTGCTGTCATCCAGGAAGCAGGCGTGACAGCCCTCGAAGGCAGCTGGTGAGGGCCCCTGGGGCTGCTGCCGGCAGGAGTGGCTGACGGGACAAGTGGCATCTGGGGGTTGTTCTCTGGGGACTTTGTCCAGAGTTGCTGCCCTTGGCATCTTCTCCTGGGATGAGCAAGTATCAGTTTGGAGAGGATTCATTTTTCACTGGTATCTCCCAGACTCTGCCAACTGACATGAATTATTGAAGGGAAAATGTGCTGGGGTACACTTTGCAATTGCCAAGCTACCCCTGGGCTTTTATTATTTACTGAGAAGAAGGAGAACAATTTCTTTCTAAGAAACATGGAAGGATACTGATCCTCCCAGAGACACCTAGTTTTATGAACCAGTTCTCAGATTTCTTATTTCTGAAACAGCTTAAACAAGTTCTGGAGGCTTGACATAGAGCACATAAAAGAATAAAATGCCTATGTCAAGCCTCCAGAACTTGTTTAAGCTGTTTCAGAAATGATAAAATAAAATTCTGAGAGCACAGAATAGAAACTCTTCAAACTTCAAGTATACTTGTTCTACACTGATTGGTTTGTCTACCACATGAGGAAATGTCTACCATTTCCTCCAACTTTTTATCCAGCTGTGTTGCTGTTAGAATATTTCTTGTTTGTTTGTTTACAATGAAGGCAAAGCACATTATTGCTTCATGTTATACTTATTGGAAGGGGCATTAGGATTTGGAGTTAGATCTGAGTTAGAATTCTACTCCAGCACACAATAATTTTAGATGTGGAATGGGACACTTAATTTTCTCTGGACCACACGTTCCTCAGCTGTTGAAAGTGGATAATACCTGTACTAGGAACATTTTCATCTGAGCATGTATTCTGATGGTCACGAGTTTTTGTTTTTCATCCAGACCCCCAGCTGAGAGGCCTATGTTTGTGTCCAATGTGGGTTTAGAGCCGTAGTTCCCAGCGTGGGGAGACTCTGCCCCCAGGGTAGAGCGGGTGAGGCCTGGAGACACCTGTGGTTCTAGGCTTGACCTGGGTGTGCTGGACTGTGCTCGTGGCATCCAGGGGTATGGGCCAGGAAGACGGCTCCGTGTCCTGCACAGGATGACTCCCCTTCCCTCAACACAGATGTGTCCAGCCCAGATGTCAGCTGTGTGAACTAAAGGAGCCCTGCTTAGGGGAAGGGAGGGACAGAGCTTCTACGGGGCCAAGTCCTGCCTAAGGGGAGACTGTATGGATGTCTGTGGCGATATATCCCTCTTCTTTTTTTTTGAAATATCCCTCTTCTAAACGGATGATGGTGAGGAATTGAGAACATGGCATGGTCTCAGTATTGGGTTTTAAGTATTTGAGCTACTTGACCAGATGAGAATTGTTAACATCTAAGAAGAATATGGCAAATAGATGGGGAAACAGTGGAAATAGTGTCAGACTTTAATTTTTGGGCTCCAAAATCACTGCAGATGGTGATTGCAGCCATGAAATTAAAAGACACTTACTCCTTGGAAGGAAAGTTATGACCAACCTAGATAGCATATTAAAAAGCAGAGACATTACTTTGCCAACAAAGGTCTGTCTGTCAAGGCTATGGTTTTTCCAGTGGTCATGTATGCATGTGAGAGTTGGACTGTGAAGAAAGCTGAGTGCTGAAGAATTGATGCTTTTGAAATGTGGTGTTGGAGAAGACTCTTGAGAGTCCCTTGGACTGCAAGGAGATCCAACCAGTCCATCCTAAAGCAGATCAGTCCTGGGTGTTCATTGGAAGGACTGATGCTGAAGCTGAAACTCCAATACTTTGGCCACCTCATGCGAAGAGTTGACTCATTGGAAAAGACCCTGATGCTGGGAGGGGTTGGGGGCAGGAGGAGGAGGAGACAACAGAGGATGAGATGGCTGGATGGCATCACCGACTTGATGGACATGAGTTTGAGTAAACTCCGGGAATTGGTGATGGACAGGGAGGCCTGGCATGCTGCAATTCATGGGGCCGCAAAGAGTTGGACACGACTGAGCAACTGAACTGAACTGAAGAAGAATATATTGTAAATTTATCAAAAGGAATGTCTTGAAATATATTTTTGTTTTCATCAAGGAAATTGAGCCTTGTAGATACTGTTATGAGTGGGAAAAACAAAACAAGAACTTAGAAGCCACTCATGTCTGGGTTCCATTGCCACTTTTGATATTTTTTTATGTGTGACCTTTGGGGAGTGACTAAACCTCTCTGAGCCTTCATTTCTTCACTGTAAA
Organism: Cervus canadensis; assembly: GCF_019320065.1. NCBI lineage: Eukaryota > Metazoa > Chordata > Mammalia > Artiodactyla > Cervidae > Cervus > Cervus canadensis. The sequence goes on along the minus strand of NC_057399.1, from coordinate 60,861,532 downwards.
GTATAAATCATAATATTCATCTTAGAAGATTGTGAATTTTGGATTTTATTAGGATGAATGAAGTGATAAAGTGTCTATATATCATATAAGATGAACTGGTGTCAATTTCTTCTTTCCCATGATGAAGTTTGGGAATTATAGTTGGTGGATTTGAAGATGTTTTTCACAATAGGAAAAAGTTTTATTGGGGGAAGAAAATTGGCAGAGGGTACCAGAACCAGCTATAAAGATCCAGGGTGAGATGCACAATGCAGTGACCAGTCTGACTTAAGATGAGTGTGATGTCACTAGCTGGACAAAAGTGAGGAAATGCTGTTCATGGAAGAGGAGTAACATGGCACAGACACTAACTGGGTGCCCCAGATGGGTGTGGACAGTGCGCTAGAGGGAGGAACACCTACAGGGGGAGACGCAGATGGCTCAAGCCTGGATGTTGTTATGGATTTGCCTCAGGATATAGGAGCGTGATCCCGGCGATGAATAAAAAATATGTTACGAGTAAAGGATTAACACGCATAATTCTGAAGCACGAAGAGGGATTAGGAAGCTAGAGGAGTGAAAAAAACAGATTTCAAGCTTGGATGGTGACAGGGAAACACCCTTTGTCTAGAGAATAGGGAGGCTGTCTAGACCAAGTTTGTTTTGAAAGGGATTTTATATACATTACTTGAATGGCTTGTTTCTGTTGATGGGTGATGAGGTTTCTACAATTATATTGCATCATGTATATACGCGTAAGACCTAGAGGTGTTCCTTAGGTGGCATGAGCTTTGTTTTTTATCCATTTCCTACACTAATAGGTGAGGTCCTTGAAGATGAGGGCTGTGTATTTCCAACTTGGTCCCCCAAAACATGGCATGGTGCATTGTGTATGCACATGATCAAAGGTTAAATGAACTTGTGTGTGAACAGCACACTCTTAAGTTCAATGATGACTCTTCATTTTTACATGACAAAGCTCTAATGTTCATGCTCAGTCTAATCTAACTGATATAACACCATTTTCCCTGGATGTTAGAAAACCTTCTTAAACCAGTTTCTGAGATTTCAAGGGAAAAGGTTTCCTTTATTTAATACTCCTGGATTCTGACCCTGTGTCTCCTCCCTGGAGAGAAGTGGATTCTGGTGGGAAGTGCTCAGCTCCTCTCTTGTCACCTGCTTTTGGGTGACATCTGGTCCTTGTAAATGAAACCACACAACTCATACTGGAACTGAATCTATGGTCTTATAATTTTAGATCACACATCTGGTCTCAGAACTTAAGGTAGCTCAGGTTCTTGATATCTCATCACAGAAAGAATTCAGTGAGAGACAGTGATAGGTGAGAAGTGGGTTTGTTTAGAGAGAAACACACTCCACAGACAGTGTGGGCCATCTCAGGTGAGAGACCCCCAAATATGGGGTGGCTAGTTTTTATGGACTGAGTAATTTCATAGGCTAGTGAGTAGGAGGATTATTCCAGCTGTTTCGGGGATGGGGCAGAGTTTTCCAGGAACCAGGCTACTGCCTGCTTTTGATCTTTGATGATCAGTCTTGGAACTGTTTTGGTGCCTGTGGGTGTGTCATTTAGCTTATGTATTACAATGAGCTTATCATGAGACTCAAGGAAGTCATATTTCCTGTCATCTTGGACTTAGCTGGTTCTAACCAGTCTTTGTCATGTCCTATTGCTTCTTTTAAAGGTTGTGCCTTGCCTGCTTCCCTCCTGTTTCAGAAACATGGCCTGGCTTACTGTTCATGCTGTGTAAGCTGGCTGTGGTTGTTCAGTGCTGCCTTGGCCAGCTGGGTCAATCTGTCTAATTTTGTCATGTGGAATTTGTAGGCCCTTTAGAATGATAGTTCCAGGCACTTTAAAATGTAAATATGTTTACCTATTTTCTGACTGCATATATTTCCTTTCCCTATGAACAATGATGCTCTCCTAGTCTGTCTGTGGGCTTACATATTAGATGTTCAAAAATTTGTGAAATGATTCTAATTACTTTCTTTAAGAATGAGTAAAACGTTTTTTTTAAAAAAATTATTTATTTATTTTAATTGGAGGCTAATTACTTTGCAATACTGTGGTGGTTTTTGCCATTCATTGAGAGTCCCTTGGACTGTAAGGAGATCCAACCAGTCCATCCTAAAGGAGATCAGTCCTGTGTGTTCATTGGAAGGACTGATGCTGAAGCTGAAACTCCAATACTTTGGCCACCTCATGCAAAGAGTTGACTCACTGGAAAAGACCTTGATGCTGGGAGGGATTTGGAGGCAGGAGGAGGAGGGGACGACAGAGGATGAGATGGCTGGATGGCATCACCGACTTGATGGACATGAGTTTGAGTAAACTCCGGGAGTTGGTGATGGACAGGGAGGCCTGGCGTGCTGCAATTCATGGGATCGCAAAGAGTCGGACATGACTGAGTGACTGAACTGAACTGAACTGACATGAATCAGCCACGGGTGTACATGTGTTCCCCATCCCGAACCCCCCTTCCACCTTATTCCCCATCCCATCCCTCTGGGTTGTCTCAGTGCACTGGCTTTGAGTGCCCTGTTTCATGCCTCAAACTTGGACTGGAGATTGCATATGGTAATATACATGTTTCAATGCTATTCTCTCAAATCATCCCACCCTCACCTTCTCCCACAGAGTCCAAAAGTCTGTTCTTTATATCTGTGTCTCTCTTGCTGTCTCACATATAGGGTCATCATTACCATCTTTCTAAATTCCATATACATGCATTAGTATACTGTATTGGTTTTTTCTTTCTGGCTTACTTCACTCTGTATAATAGACTCCAGTTTCATCCACCTCATTAGAATGGATTCAAATATATTCTTTTTAATAGCTGAGTAATATTCCATTGTGTATATGTACCACAGCTTTCTTATCCATTCTTCTGCTGATGGGCATCTAGGTTGCTTCCATGTCCTGGCTATTAATAAACAGTGCTGTGATGAACATTGGGGTACACGTGTCTCTTTCGGTTCTGGTTTCCTTGGTCTGTATGCCCAGTAGTGGGTTTGCTGGGTCAAATGGCAGATCTATTTTCAGTTTTTAAAGAATCTCCACACTGTTCTCCATAGTGGCTGTACTAATTTACATTCCCACCAACAGTGTAAGAGGGTTCCCTTTTCTCCACACCCTGTCCAGAATTTATTGTTTGTAGAATTTTGGATAGCAGCCATCCTGACTGGCATGTAATGGTACCTCATTGTGGTTTTGATTTGCATTTCTCTGATAATGAGTGATGTTGAGCATTTTTTCATGTGTTTGTAGCCATCTGTATGTCTTCTTTGGAGAAATGTCTGTTTAGTTCTTTGGCCTATTTTTTGATTGGGTTGTTTATTTTTCTGATATTGAGTTGCATGAGCTGTTTGCTTATTTGTGAGATTACTTTTTTGTCAGTTGCTTCATTTGCTATTATTTTCTCCCACTCTGAAGGATGTCTTCTCACCTTGATTATAGTTTCCTTTGTTGTGCAAAAGTTTTTAAGTTTAATTAAGTCCCATTTGTTTATTTTTGCTTTTATTTCCATTACTCTGGGAGGTGGGTCATAGAGGATCTTGCTGTGATTTATGTCAGAGAATGTTTTGCCTATGTTTTCCTCTAGGAGTTTTATAGTTTCTGGTCTTACATTTAGATCTTTAGATCTTTAATTCATTTTGAGTTTATTTTTGTGTATGATGTTAGAAAGTGTTTCCTATATATTTCCTATATAATTTCATTCTTTTACAGGAGGTTGACCAGTTTTCCCAGCACCACTTGTTAAAGAGATTGTCTTTTCTCCATTGTATATTCTTGCCTCCTTTGTCAAAGATAAGGTGTCCATAGGTGCGTGGATTTATCTCTGGGCTTTCTATTTTGTCCCATTGATCTATAAAACCTTTTAAAAAGTAGTCAATTACATCTATATGGTAGCCTCATTAACTTTTTATTAAACTAATTTTTGATTTATCTCTAACTTTGCTGACATGTATTATATTTTTCTTTCATGTACAGCCTAATGTACTACAAGCTATTATGTGATATAGAATGTGAGAGACCCCATGTAAGCTGTCAGGTGCAATTATTTACATCATTTTCTATTAAGATTGGAAGTTTTCAAAAGTTATTTATTTGACAATTATATAGCCTAATGTTTTCCACCCTATAGGGAAATCAAAAGCTTTCAGACTTCATCCTTTTCTCTGTCTTGTTCTATTTTCTTTCCCTCTAATAAGCCTCCAGTGAGGTCCCATTTTCTCTGTTTCACAGATGTGTATTACTGCTGGTTAATCATCCACAGTCAGCTGTAGGGAGACTGCTGCTTTAAGGTTAGGTTCATCAGCGTGGTGGTTGTGGCGTTTTCGTGATTTATGGATGTTTATGGCTCAGGTATGGATACAAATGAGGGCTGTCACAGCAGCGTTGTTTCCCTTTCCAGCTCCCTGTAGTGCTTGACCATCCGTGAACCAAACCAAATAGACAAAATCTATAATTGCAGAAGCAGTCACACCTCTAGCAGGAAAGATCCCGATAGATTGCTGTGGGCAGCCTTAGGTAAACCAGCAAGCGGGATGGCATAGATGGCCTTGGATTCCTTTGGTTACAGAAACAGGGATCAGAGAGCTAGTCAGTCACTCTCGTTATACACGTTTCCATTGTTTGGAGGCGTGGTGCCAACTTGGTTTTTTTGGTTTACCTTTTCCAGACTTGGCAAAAGGGGCTGCTTGAGGGGAAGAGAGAGGGAACACAAGCGTCCCTGTGGGTTGGGTGTTTGGCATTAGTTAATGTGTGTGTGTGTGTTAGTCGCTCAGTTGTGTCCGACTCTATGTGACCTCATGGACTGTAGCCCATCAGACTCCTCTGTCCATGGGATTATCCAGGCAACAGTAGTGGAGTGGGTTGCAATTTCCTTCTCCAATTAGTTACTGAGGTCATCGCTGTTGATGGTGCATGGGTGATGGTGATGTGGCTTGAGGGTATCCAGAAAAAGAAATGTTCCCAACTCAGTTGGTGAAACTGTCCCATGGTGACAAGGACATATAAACAGGCTGGAGGAGATGTGAAAGAAATGGTCCTTGGCCCATGATGTGTGTACTATACATGGAGCATTTAATGATGAAAATTATTGGATGCCATCAGCCTGTTACCTAATCTATTATTTCAGCCCTCTTGTTTGGGAGGAGATAAAATGACTGCTTCTAAATGAAAGAAAGATGAAAGACAGATAGTGGTTTATAGTAAATGAAAATATTTTTATGACTAAATCAAATAAGCACCATGTTTTAGAGGGATTAAATATACTCTTAACTGCCAGACTTCTGTCAATTATGTTAAAAATATATAGGAAATGTACATATTTAGAAGCCCAAGGGTGACTATTTAACAAAAGTGATTATAGAATTTCGCTCTTTATAAAAATGTTATATTGAAATTAATTATTTGTATTATAGCCTTATTAATATTATATTAAATATTTTGCATTTTTTCTAAAATAACATAATAAAATAGCAATTTCAATTTGTTTTATGTAAGAGATGGCCTTCCTTTGGCTGGCCCACATACTTAACTGGTTTAATATATATGAAAGTTCTCTGTGAATTGTCATATGCAATTCAGCTGTAACCCTTTCTAAAAAATAGGATGAGAATGCTTCAAAAGCTTTAGAAGGCTTCACATACTCTGAAGGTTATCTGGCATTAAAAAAGGACTTGAGAGACACCACCTCCCTCCCCCCAAAAAAGCAAAGTAAGGATGCCATTTTCCAAAATACTGACTCTTAAATGTTAATATATATCCAAGACTTTTAATGCTTAAGAGCTTAATAAAATGATTACAAAATTCTGTTATTTCAAATACACACATGACTTTTTATTTCCAAATTTGCCTCATTGATTGTTTCCTTCAGATTTTCCTGCTTTCTCCCCTTGTCTTTGGAGATTATACTTTTAAATATGTCCCTCCAGACTTTGCTCATGTCTGTAACGTGTGTTAATTCTGTATGAACTCAGAGGAAATGAAGAACCTTTGACTTAACTAACATCAGTGCTATAATAGGACAGGGATGTGTCTGGAGGATTCACCAACACAGTTCAAGGATGCAGGGGTCCTTGGGTGACAAAGAATACCTGCTCACAAGACATCTAGACGTGCAGGAGACTGTGTAGTGGGGTTTAGGTAGCAGGAAGGGGGTTCCTGGGCCCCATGCAATGTGGAGAATCTCATCTGCCTATAATCACTTCTGCAGGAAGTACAGACCCAGGAGTTGCAGGAAGGTCAGATCTGATGCTCAGGACTTTGTTCTACTGTCCTGGCCTCTCAGGGGAACCTTGCCAGAAGGAACAACCCGATGACATCCCTAGAGATGGGAGTTGCTCTAGACGTTTGAGGAGTGTGTATGGTTTCCTAAACTCCATAAAAAAAGTGCCACCAGCTGAGTGGCTTAGACAACAGAAATGAACTCTCATAGTTCCAAGGCCAGAAGCCCAAGATCAAGGTGTCTACAGATTGGTTTCTTCTGAGGCTCTGAGGCTTTTTTCCTCCTGTGTCCTGTTTTTCTTGTCTTGCAGCAGAATGCCTAACATGGAACATAACTGCAGTATTTGGCTGTGCCAGAGAGGGTAGTGCTTAAGTACACATGGGAGACGTGACTTAAAAATTAAATGTTTAAACACTACCTGAGTCCTATGAGCACCTGGACCACAGGTCTGTGGGGTGGAGTTGCCTTGCCTGAGGCCCACACATCTGTTGCAGGCTCTCTTCTGGCTTCTGGGGCCTTGTTAGCAGTATCTGGGGTTCCTTTCCTGGAGACACATCACCCAGTCTTTGCCTGTATGTTCACATGTGGTATTTCCCCCTGTGCATGTCTTTGTCCAAATTTCCCCCTTTTATAAAGACATATTGAATTAGGGGCCCACCTTGTCCCCAGCCTGACTGCGTTTTAACTCACTATGTTTGCAGTGATCATATTTCCAAATAAGGTTGCCATCTGAGACACTGTGGGTTAGGACTTGAGCATATGAATTTTTGGAAACATGCTTCCGTCTGTAACGGAATACCTGGGAGGCCAATGGTTCTGGAAGCCATGAACGGGGTGCAGTGTGGAGGGTGCTAGGGGAGGATGTTGGAGAAACATCAGCTGCCAGGTTGTCTAAGGCCTTATGAGCCAGTGTAACATCTAAGGTTGTTACTTTGAGGTGTATAGGGTTTTGAATGGCAGGTTGACATGACTAGTCTCAAAAAGACGATCCCACTGGTGAATTGAGAATGGACTGTAGGCTGGCAGGGAAAAAGGAGGGAGGCTCAGCAGCTGCCATGGGTGCCCAGGGAGAGACCCAGGGCAGAAAAGTGTGGTGGTAATTCAGCCACAGACGGAGGTCAGGCTGCCGGTAGGAGCTTGTCAAGGCAGATGGGGCACGGCTCACTGAGGAGCTTCAGGAGGGGGACGAGAATCAGAGAGTCAGGTGAGATGTCCCTGTTTTGGTCTGAAAAATGGGAAGGAAGGAGAGAGTTGCTATGGAGTGAGGTGTGTGGGTGTACCAGGCGCAGAGGGAGCCAGGAGTGGTCTAGGACTCCTGTGTTCACATGTTAATTCTCCTGGACCTCACGGCTTCTACTTCTTTCTATTTTTCCTCTTTTTTGTTGTTGATTTAGGTTTTTTTTCCAGTTTTGTTTGAGGTTTGATAAGTGAAAATTGCATATACTTGGGTGTGTGCTGTGATGGTTTGATCTAAATAAGTGTTGTGGGACAGCCACCATGAAACCAAGCTGATGGACACGCCCACCTTTCACATTGTTTCTGTCTGTCCTTTTGTGGTGTATATACTTCAGATCAGCTCTTTGTATGCATCTCACATGATACACTATTACTGCCTGTGGTCAGCTTGCTGTGTCTCCAATACTGGCTCATCTGGCACCACTGAATCTTGTGCCCTTTGAGCAACATCTCCCTGTTTTTTCCAATCCCCTCTGCAGCATTTCCTTCCTTAACATTTCAGGACACAAATCTTTCTCATCTTTAACTCATTTTTACATCATGCTTTTCTTGCTTTACAAGATTTTGTTACAGTAGGCACCCCTTTGTAAGAAAGTGATGATTACTTACTACCTTTTACAGAAGTATACCTGTTTGCTCTTCCCAGTTCTTAAGTCTCTGCTTTTGTCCTCTTTCTTGTCATGGTCCAGCAAACAAAGGAAAACAATACAGTGTGGTATCATGCACTGATCACACACAAAGGACTTTTGTAGCTGTCTTATTAATATGCTTAGAAGCTTCCCTCTTCCATTTACTTGAATAGTCTTCTTTACAAACAACACACACAAGATGACTCTGCAGGGGATAAAGATAGCCTTCTTTTAAAGTGATTATACCTCTTTGCAGAAAGTAATATTTAGAAACATTCACATAGATAAGATTTTTAATGAGTACATAGATGTTTTTGTGTAGACACTTGAAGCAAGAGTTATTTGTTACATTTAACACCTAACTTATCTTGCACTAATTAATTAGTTTATTGTTCCTTCAATTGAAATTTATTTTTGAGTTTCTACATGTTTCAGAGATTGGAGGATGAACACAAAAGTTATTTTGAACTGTTTATTTCCCTTGGGAAGCCCTTAAAATGCCTTGTCTCCAAGGCATTTTTAAACAAGGCTTTTACAGAACATACTAACTTACTGATGAGGCTCCATGGGGCATTTGGGTATTTAAGGCTGCTTTATCATTGGTATTACAAAGGTTCTGGTCTTTGCCTTTGCTCTCAGCCATTGGCTTTCTGTTTTTCAGTTCTGATATCTTCCTCTGTCTGAGTCCCATCTTTGCTCCGTCTTCCTAGTAGACAAGTGGTGGCATCCAGCTAGGAAAGCCTGGAGCCAAGTCAAGTGGAGGGAAGAGTAAATAGCTGAAGTGTGTCACGGATGGAGTTCTGGACAGAGGCAGAACCAGCGAATCACATAGAATCGCTTGTAATTTGGGAGACAAAGATATGCCTAATGAGAGGATATACACGGGCAGCAGACTGAGAGCAGAGGAAATGAGAGTCGGCATGAATTACAGGCTAGTTTCCAGTGATGCCATAGCCCCACAAAATGTTTCCCATTGGACCACCCCACCCCCACCCCCCGCACACACAGGTATTTTTGGAAACTACAGTACTTTCAACTTGATAACAGAAGACTCTAGAGTGGATGAGGACACACACATCTTTAGTGACCACAACATGCCTTCATGATCAGTGTAGATCGCTGTGTGGTATTTGTCTCTAGACAGTCTGACCAGAAACTGCAGAGCAATCCAAGGTGAGAAGAGGCCGGTTAGTTCCATTCTCAGTGGTCAGCCTTCCTCAGTGGGAGAAACTTCTGCAGTTTGTCTTAGGCCCAGGCCCCAGAACCTTCCTTAACTGCCCTTCAGACTCTAACTTATGCCAGTTGGCTGACTTCCCTTCTGCCCATCATTCTTACACTGACTCCTGTTCCTGAGGCCCCTGGCCTCTGCCCTGATGGACACACACCCCATTCTGACTTCTCCAGCCCCCTGCAAGGTGCACATCCTGTTGACCTCATCCTCTCTGACTGCCCTTGGCTCGAGATGGAGGGGTGACTCCAATCCACTTCCCCTGCCTAGGACGCACTTGGTTACAAGGGGCAGAGGGAGCGTCTTACCTCTTCTGTATACTTACATTTACAGTATCATAGGCTAAACTCAGAGTCACTGTTTTCCTTACTGTTGAGAACAGATCGTCATTTCCTTCCATGGTCATAGACGTCTGACTCAGATGAGAATTTTGCCTTTGTTGATGGGAGCATCAATAGCATGCACCAGCTGATTACTACTATTTTTCCATGATATTAATATTCCACACTGTGTTTACACTGTTATTACATGATCTTACACCAACCACATACTTTCATATTCTGATTTTTCCTTCTCAGAAGTGAAGAAAAGGAAGAAATATGACTTGGTAGGAATGCATTTTTCAGTATTGGCATTTGTTTTACCTAGTGCTAATTGTATTTTACATCTCAGCAAGTGTTGAGATGTTCTCTGGATGCACACAGCTATAAAAGTGTATAGTTGGAAGCAAAATCTGGAAAGTAAGAGAAATGAAAAATGGCATAAAAATTTTTTAAATTAGGTTAACACAAGACCAAATGAATACAATCAAAGTATTCATATATTATGCAAAAATACTGAAGTGGGATTTGAAGAAAGGAAGTCACTGTTGCCTTTGAGGCTGATGAGTGAAAACCTAATGGAAGTAGAGTGTCCTCATCTTCACAGGTCTCTGAGGATAGACCATGGCTCTGCTGGGTAGACAGGAGTGTTGGACATCTTTGCAAGGAAGGACCATCTGACACGTCAATCTTTCCACCTGTCCTGCCCTTCAATACCTTCCAAAATGGTAGTTTTCATGTATTCTTTTGTTGCTTTCTAGGGAATTGCCAGGAAAAATGTTTTGTCATATATCTCTAAAGCAGTTTTTAAAATATGCAGATAGTGTTACCGAACAAAAGTTTGTATACCCAACACACAGCACAGTCAAATCAACCAAAACATTGGGGTTTGGGGCAGAGAAAAGTTTATTGCAGGATCAAGAAAGGAGAATGGATGGTTCATGCTCAAATACCCCTAACTCTCCCATGGTTTTCTGGGTTAAGTTTTTATAAGCAAAATTTGGGATGAGGGCTATAATGTATGACTTTCTTCTGATTTGTTGGTGGTGAGGTGACACGGTGGTGCTTCAGGAATCTTTGCTCAGCCTGAAGTTACCATCCTCCACCTGGGAGGGGGCCCTAGTTCCTGCAGAAGAACTCAAAAATACTGTTATCTATATCCCCTGGGGGGAACCAGGAACCCAGCCCCAAGGCTACACTATTGTTTCCTGACTGCTCCTTTCTTATCTCTGCCTCTCCTCCCTTCCCTGATCAGAAACTTGTTTGGACCTGCCCTTTGAGACAAAGGGAAGATTGAGGAGGCTGAATGAAGCCTATTTCCTGCCAATAAGAAAATGGGGGCATGGAAAGGCTTTTGTGGCCAGGAGGGTCCCTGTTGAGTTACAATATTTTAAAATTAAATGGCAAGATAAAAGCTTTTGCTGGACCATGTGTCAATTTAAATTTGATGACAGTCAATAGCTGAAATACTGCAATTTTTTCAAAGCATAATTTAAGTATACTTTCCCCCACCCCCATTTTTTTCTAGATGGGACAAGTGGGTTTTTCACTGAGTTTTGAAGTGAATCAGGACTCAGGCACAGCTGGGTGTCAGGCTACAGCAAATTTTGTGTGAATTTTTCTGCCTCCAATGAGATGATAATGTCTTCACTGTGTTTCGTGGTTTTACATAAAGAAGAAAGGTAGAGTGAAATTTATTTTTATTAATAGATTTTTATCATTGTTGAGATCATATTTTCTTTGAAAGCTCCCCCATTTTATACCTTTTTCAGGAAGAAATGTTCTCAACCTGATTGTGTCCCTGAAGATGACTGTAGTGAGGCTGTGGAGAATCAAGGATATCAAGGAAGATTCAGTAGAGCCTATCCAAGGATTTACGGCATTGAGAAATGTTCTGAAACTGTGTAAAACATGCATCACAGATACTGATATTTGGGGATGACTGCCTTGTGTGCTGCCGTCTGTGGGGTCGCACAGAGTCGGACACGACTCAAGCAACTTAGCAGCAGCAGCATTGTCAGTAGACAGAGGTTGTTTCAAAGGATGAGGTTGTAGTCAGCCGACTTTAGCCCGAGCTGCTCGGTGCAGAAATCCCACACACTGGTAGCTACAGGGGGCTTGTACTTAGTTGTATCTTTGTGGGTTGACCATTTCCTAGTGGAGAATGCCTGAAATTAACCTTTTTTTTTTGTCTTTTATAGATTTTCAGCTCTTCTTCCTTCTTCTGATATATTTTTCTCATCTATTCCCATTCCTAGGCTTTTGAGGACATATACTGGCTTTACTTATGTTTTAAAAAGGGAAATTGTGACTTAATGCATTTTCTAAAGTGACTGTGTAAGTTAACAGTTCAGAAACTGCACATGATGGGCTACTAGCTTTCTGCTGACAAAGAACACGGTTCCAAAGGTGCAGCACTATATAGCCTTAGCTGCTCAGCAGAGCCCCTGTAACAAGTGGAAACTTGCAGGGGCTTCTTGATGCAAGGGGAGATGTGTAGATTCTCCCCCACCCCCTGGAGGGCAGGCTGTCTGTCCTCAGCATCTTGTTTAGAGGTGCCAGTGGCCTTCCAGTGTCTCTCTCTCAGCCCCTGCAGGCTGCTGTAACCAAACACCATCAACTGGATGACAGCACTTGTTCTCATAGCTCTGGAGCCTGGAAGGCTAAGATCAAGGTGCTGGTAGATTCAGTCTGGTGAAGCCAGCTTCCTGGTTCATAGAAGGCTGTCTTCTCACTGTGTCCTCACGTGGCAGTGGGGGCTGGGAGCGCTTTGGGGTTTCTTTCACAAGGGCATGAATCCTATTTGTGAGGCCTCCACCCTTTTGACCTCTTACCTCCCGAAGACCCATCTCCAAATACCATCACATGTGAGGGTTAGGTCCCAACCCCTGCTTTTATATATAAACAGCCTCCCTTCCAGAAAACAGTTCATGTGAGTAGGGTTGGTATGGAATATAACATTTCCATGGGCACAGTGACCTTTGGGAAATTCTAACCAAACCAAGCTAACCTTTTAAGACTGCAGTGTGGAGGGTTCCAGAATGCTCTGGCTCCAGGTAGGGTTCTTTTGGAAGCTCCTCTTTCTGTCCTAAAGGAAATGCCATATCTTTTGGTCCTAACTAAGACCTGTGTCTCAGTGGGGTGCACAAAACCAGTCATGAGACTGGAGGAATCCCTTGGAGAGGGTGAGTTTTGTTTTTAATCAAGTAAGTCAAGTCTTTGTTTCCAGATTTTATAGCCATAACCTGATATCATTTTCATATACAGAATCTTTAGAGCACTGTTTATTTAAAGTTGTATATCTATTTCTATGGCATATCATTTCAGTGGATGCAGGCTCTGCTTTTAGCACAAAAGTTCTGCTGTGCTGTTCAAATGAAATCTCGCCCAGCTGTCTGTGGCTGCAGAGCCCAGAGCGGCTATCGCTACTCCCCGTCTTGCTGATACAAGTGCTTGTCCCTCAGGAACAGCACCTGAGGGGTCCACATATACAGCAGTCAGCAGAGATTCTCACAGAAAGACAGGAAATATAAATACCAGTCATTTGTTTGCACTCATAAAGGGAAACGTGTTCCTTTCAAAGCTTACAAGGCTCAGAAAGAAAGGGAAATCATGGAATAAAGACAGTGAAAGTGTTAGTCACTCAGTCGTGTCCAACTCTTTGCAACCCCATGGCCTGTAGCCTGCCAGGTTCCTCTGTCCATGGGACTCTCCAGGCAAGAATACTGGAGTGGGTTGCCATTCTCCAGGAGATCTTCCCAACCCAGGGATCAAACCCAGGACTCCTGCATTTCAGGCAGATTCTTTACCACTTAGCCACTAGGGAAGCCCACAGACAGTAAAATATTTGTATTACATTCAGAACTTTTGACAGGAAGGCAATGGGCACCTCACATATGAAATTTTTGTTCTATTTCCATCATAAAACAGGTGGAAAGAAGTCTACTGTGTTTATTGTTCCAGGAAAGTGAGTTTTGTTCCAAGTCTAACAAAATAGAATCTGTGGGGTCCAGTCTATTCAATTGATTAGCTTTTTGATTGTATTTTCTGGTGAGAGCTTCTATATGAGAAGACATGAAATTCACTCAGCAGATGCACTTCCTTCTATCCTGACCATGGAGGGGAGGGAAGGGAGTCCCAGGACCTCTTGAGGGTGGTGGACGTGGACTCAGGGCCACTCCTTCTCTATACCACAGCTGTCCTGGACATATGGAGGGTTTTATTTTTTTTGGGCGGGGGGGCAGTTTCTGCCAAAGTTCCATGAGTGCTTGGGAAGTGCTCTCAGGAGATGCAGAAAATAAGACTGCCTGTCATCAGGGAGCTCTTAGTCAAGTGCTGAGATGAGGCTCTGTGTTCCCAGCACCATGCAGCACTCTGCTACTCAGCAGATGTGGACTGAGTGGCCTACTATGGGATTTGGTTCTAGCACCATCCACCAGGAGCAGCCTCAGGTCCGCAGGGTGAGGGGGCTCAGACCCATGAGACTGCCCCCCTTTCAGATGCTGCTCACAAGTCCAGGCTGTCACCTGTGCTTCTGACCCCTGGGGACAAATTGGAGATTTCCATGACCCCTTCCTGGGGTTTGATTAATTTGGTCAATTGTCACAGCAGAGAAACACTTATTTACAAAATTTTTAAAAATTCTTTTAAATTTTATTTTAACCTTATTGAAATATAGTTGATTTACAATTTTCTGTTAATTTCTGCTGTACAGAAACATGATTCAGTTATACGTATATATTCTTTTTCATAGTTTTTTCCATTATGGTTTATCACAGGATACTGTATGTAGTTCCCTGTGCTATACAGTAGGACCTTGTTTATTCATTCTCTATGTAGTAGTTTGAATCTGCTAACCCCAAACTCCTAATCCTCCTCCCCCAACCCCCACCCGCCTTGGCCACCACAAGTCTGTTCTCTGTGTCTGTGAGTCTGTTTCTGTTTCACAGATAAATTCACTTGGGCTGTATTTTAGATTCCACATATAAGTGACATCATATGGTACTTTAAATGGTGGAAAAATCAATGATTTTAAGTATATCAGGGAAATTATTGCTTAAATTTTCATCTAAACCTGTGATAAAGTAGATCACACAGTATGTGAGACAATACCTCAGATTGAAAAATCTGCAATAGTAATAATGACTTTGTTCTGTATTTTAACTCTACTTTTACTTATCAGGAGCAAGGTAACATAATAACATATAACAAAGTGTGTTGGTTTCCAGCCTCCCTTTGTGTACCTTGCTGCCTTCACACACATATTGCTGATGATAATAGGGAGATGGTCATTCACGGGTGGGTTCTCGCGTGCCTGAGAGGAGCTGTCACATAGAGGAGGGTGTGAGGGTGGTCTGGGTGGTCTGTTCTCAGCGACTGATAAGGCCCATCAAGGGATCCCCATTTTCACTGTCAGAGGTGGGTAAGAGTTCCTATCGTGAAAGCTGAAGCTTGCGTAGGTGACCTGGGACATCCAGGACTTCTGTTTCCTGCCAGTTCCCACGGAGCAGAGCACCGTATGCTGATGGTTCGGACCGGCTGCGTCCTTGTTGTTGGGACTCACGCGCACTTCATGGTGTGTTCAGCAGCGTGTCTGACCACTGCTCCCGACGCAGCACTGGCACCCCGCCCCTAGTTACCTTCAGACGTGGAAAAGTCACCTCTGATTGCAAACCACCATTCTAGAGGGCACAACATGCGTTACTATCAACAGGTAGATTGTCTGGGACAGTGATGAAGAGAAGGGGCGCATCCAGGGTTCTGCACATGTGACAGGTGACCCAAGGATGGTGTGACACAACAGTGTGATGAGGGGTGTGGGCAAAGCTGAAGGCACAACAGTGTGATGAGGGGTGTGGGCAAAAAGTTGAACATGGCAGGCAAGTGAATTCTGGAGGATGGCCTGTTGGAACTTTCACTTACATTTTCTTTTTGAATTAAACCTAAGTAAATGTCTTTGAAATTCAACACCTTGCTCTTGAAAATTGCTCCTGAATCTATTCTGATAGCTTTCTATTTTATTCATCTCTCTTTGTACATCCTATTTCCCAAGCACTTGATCACATTGATGCTTATCTTTGGATGGTCTCCAGAGTCTGCATGTCTGGGTAAAGTCTCAGGATGCTGAGAAAGAAAAGAAAAGGCTGAGGAAAAGAGAGGGTATCAGAGGAATTCCTGAGCTAAAGGGAGATATCAAGATATTTTGCTTATAAGTGCAATAAAGATGTGAGGAATTTGGAAGGAACAAGGATAATACACTGACAGAGGGACCTTCTTATATCTCCTCTTGAATTTTAACAAGATGCAGTAGTGTGACATCATGACTCACAAGTTTTGAGAGTTAGTAAAGAAATAATCTATGAAATAGTATATAATTAACATGAGCAAGTGGTAGTAAGCTAGGGAAAAAAATCAGTGTACTGGCATAGTTAAATTACTTATCTGATTTTTCTCTTAAGCAGAGTTTTATTTAGGTTTTGAAGTGAAAGAATTTTATGATTCTTTCATTCTCAGGGAAATGCAGTTTCATGAAGGTGTGTGTCCTCTGCCCCCTGAAAGTTGATTCAGCTGTTCTAACATGTTTCTACTGTTTGCACTGGTGCCATTTTTATCAAACTTCTGTTATTTTCTTTTTAAAAACACATTTTACTGGAGTATAGTTGATTAACAACGTTGTGTTAATTTTAGGTATACAGCAAAGTGATTCAGTTATACATATATTCTGAATATACATATATTCAGTTATACATATATGTATATGTGAATATACATATATTCATTCTTTTTCATAATCTTTTCCTATGTAGGTCATTACAAAATGTTGAGCAGAGTTCTCTGTACTATATAGTAGGTCCCTGTTGATCATCTATTTTATATATAGCAGTGTGTATATGGTAACAGTTTGGGTAGTTTCCAGGTCTGGGTAAGGACATCTCAGTGTCATTGTGTTTTCTGATTATCATACTTATCTTTTCCCTCTAATTTACGATTTGTGCCTGTAATGAATTCAGCAACTTGTACTGCAAAATGTTTGCCCCTTAATGAGTTCCCAGATGACATGAAACCCTCATCTTCTGGGTCAGATAAAAATTGGTATGTCTCCACCGGGGAGCTAGTGTAATCAGTTCTGTTCAGTTCAGTCGCTCAGTCGTGTCTGACTCTTTGCGACCCCATGAACCGTAGCACGCCAGGCCTTCCTGTCCATCAGCAATACCCGGAGTCCACCCAAACCAATGTCCATTCAGTCGGTGATGCCATCCAACCATCTCATCCTCTGTCGTCCCTTTCTTCTCCTGCCCTCAATCTTTCCCAGCATCAGGGTCTTTTCCAATGAGTCAGCTCCTCATGAGTCAGCATTAGGTGGCCAAAGTATTGGAGTTTCAACTTCAACATCGGTCCTTCCAAAGAACACTCAGGACTGATCTCCTTTAGGATGGACTGGTTGGATCTCCTTGCAGTCCAAGGAAGTCCAAGGGGCTCTCAAGAGTCTTCTCCAACACCACAGTTCAAAAGCATCAATTCTTCTGCACTCAGCTTTCTTTATAGTCCAACTCTCACATTCATACATGACTACAGGAAAAACCATAGCCTTGACTAGGTGGACCTTTGTTGGCAAAGTAATATCTCTGCTTTTTAATATGCTCTCTGGGTTGGTCATAACTTTCCTTCCAAGGAGTAAGCATCTTTTAATTTCATGGCTACAGTCACCATCTGCAGTGATTTTGGAGCCCAAAAAAATAAAGTCTGATACTATTTCCACTATTTCCCCATCTATTTGCCATGAAGTGATGGGAGCGGAGGCCATGATCTTAGTTTTCTGAATGTTGAGTTTTAAGCCAACTTTTTCACTCTCCTCTTTCACTTTCATCAAGAGGCTCTTTAGTTCTTCTTCACTTTCTGCCATTAGGGTGGTGTCATCTGCATATCTGAGTTTATTGATATTTCTCCCAGCAATCTTGATTCCAGCTTGTGCTTCCTCCAGTCCAGCATTTCTCATGATGTACTATGCATGTAAGTTAAATAAGCAGGGTGACAATATACAGCCTTGATGTACTCCTTTTCCTATGTGAAACCAGTCTGTTTTTCCATGTCCAGTTCTAACTATTGCTTCTTGACCTGCATACAGATTTCTCAAGAGTCCGAAATGCAGTACTTGGATGCAGTCTCAAAAACGACAGAATGATCTCTGTTCGTTTCCAAGGCAAACCATTCAATATCACGGTAATCCAAGCCTATGCTCTGACCAGTAATGCTGAAGAAGCTGAAGTTGAACAGTTCTATGAAGACCTACAAGACCTTCTAGAATGAACACCCAAAAAAGATGTCCTTTTCATTATAGGGGACTGGAATGCAAAAGTAAGAAGTCAAGAAACACCTGCAGTAACAGGCAAATTTGGCCTTGGAGTACGGAATGAAGCAGGGCAAAGGCTAATAGAGTTCTGCAAAGAGAATGCAGTGGTCATAGCAAACACCCTCTTCCAACAAGACAGGAGAAGACTCTACACATGGATATTACCAGATGGTCAACACTGAAATCAGATTGATTATATTCTTTGCAGCCAAAGATGGAGAAGCTCTATAAAGTCAGCAAAAACAAGACCGGGAGCTGACTGTGGCTCAGATCATGAACTCCTTATTGCCAAATTCAGACTTAAATTGAAGAAAGTGGAGAAAACCACTAGACCATTCATGTATGACCTAAATCAAATCCCTTATGATTACACAGTGGAAGTGAGAAATAGATTGAAGGGACTAGATCTGATAGAGTGCCTGATGAACTATGGATGGAGGTTCATGACATTGTACAGGAGACAGGAATCAAGACCATACTGAAGAAAAAGAAATTGAAAAAAGCAAAATGGTTGTCTGAGGAGGCCTTACAAATAGCTGTGAAAAGAAGGGAAGCAAGAAGCAAAGGAGAAAAGGAAAGATATACCCATTTGAGTTCAGAGTTCCAAAGAATAGCAAGGAGAGATAAGAACACCTTCCTTGGCCATCAATGGAAAGAAATAGAGGATAACAATAGAATGGGAAAGACTAGAGATCTCTTCAAGAAAATTAGAGATACCAAGGGAACATTTTATGCAAAGATGGGATCAATAAAGGACAGAAATGGTATGGACCTAAAAGAAGCAGAAGATATTAAGAAGAGGTGACAAGAATACACAGAAGAACTGTACAGAAAAGATCTTCATGACCCAGATCATCACGATGGTGTGATCACTCACCTAGAGCCAGACATCCTGGAATGTGAAGTCAAGTGGGGCTTAGGAAGCATCACTACAAACAAAGCTAGTGGAGGTGATGGAATTCCAGTTGAGCTCTTTCAAATCCTAAAAGATGATGCTGTGAAAGTGCTGCACTCAATATACCAGCAAATTTGGAAAACTCAGCAGTGGCCACAGGACTGGAAAAGGTCAGTTTTCATTCCAATCCCAAAGAAAGGCCATGCCAAAGAATGCTTGAACTACTGTGCAATTGCACTCATCTCACACGCTAGTAAAGTAATGCTTAAGGGTGCCTGTTTGGCCAACAGACCACTTTCCCATGTGTAGGCTTCTTCTGCTGCTGCCTCCTTCCAGCCAACACATGGAAAAGTGGTCTGGGCCTTTTGTTATCCATTATGTTCTGTCACCTGTCTCATCCAAGAGCAGTTTTCTGGACTGGGGACTGGACCTGTCAAGCATTTCATTTGTCATAACTTATTTAAGCTTTCAGTGCCTAAAACTCTGCTCTGTTGGCCGAACAGGCACCCTTAAGCATCCCTTCAGCAGCTCTTCAGTGACTAAGTATTCTAGAAATGCAAAATGGAAGGTTTCTTCCTTTCCTTTCCTTTTATTTTGTCCTGCTTTGTTTTACTTATTTTTTTAAGCAGAGATCAACTGAAGTCATTTGCTTATTAGATATGTCTTCAGCCATTTGTCATATAGCCTGCCTATTATTTTTCCTTGACTTTATTAAGGACATGTTTGCCGTGAAGGTATTTTCTGGAAGTGATACTGAGGAAATGTGTGGTTAGTCAGCTAGTCCATTTCTGAGGTTCATTAGCTCAGCACCCCCATCATCCAATAGTGGGCGTCCCAGAGTCACTGCTCCAGAAATGAACTCAGTGCTGCCTGCCTACTGCCTTCATGGAGAACTGCTTTAAATTCAAGCCATGAGGGACTGTTCAAAAAATATCCTTGTTTACCTGCCATTTGTATAATCTACAGCTTTTATAAAGGCTCCATGCACTGAGTTGTTATGCATCCTATATCCATTACTCACCAAAACATTTTTAGGAAAAGCTTAACTGTGAAACAGAACAGCTCATTTCACGGAGGGATCGGCTGACATTTTAGTGACTTGTCGTAAACAGTGCAGAGGACTAAGTAAACTGAGTTTAATGACGAGTTTTACAAGGCAGTTCGTTCTCCTCCTTCATGGGCCTATGTCCTTTTCCCGAGGGACAGAGATTTTGGAAAATCTCCCTCTGGTTTATATTCTTCTGAATATAAACCTTTGAATCTCTAACTAGAAGCAGAGGAGCCAAGACAGAATAAAACAAAAAAATTTTAAAGAAGAGCGAGAGAATGCTTTAGCCAAGTGAAAGGAACCGACAGTATCTGGAAGACAGGTTTTCTCTGGGCAGGGTGGGCTGAGGGGATTAGAGTCAGAATGTTAGGGGTGAGGATCAGGAATGGTGAACCACTGGAAAGGGGAGTCTAGATCCACCCACAGCCCTGTGCTCACAGTAGATGGCTCCCCATCCTCACTGTTGCTTGGCCCAAAGCCCGTGGTCTCCCTCATTAGCCTCTCCTTCACCACCGTCTCCCATCCCCACACTCCACTCCATCTCCCATCTGTATCACTGGCTGTTTTCAACCCATCAACTTTCAAAGTCTATCCTATACCCTAGTCCTAAGCACCAGCTCCTTTCACTCCCCCCTTTCTTTCTCTTGAACCATCAGAAACCACCTCCCAACTAGGCTCATTGATGCTACTGTGACCCCCATAGATCATCCTCTGCAGGGCAGCTAGAGGATCCTTGGAAAGCTAATTTTCAGTCACTCCCCTGGCAAAACAATAAATGGCTCAGTTCACCTGGAATAAGAATCTAAAGTCAGTAGATATCAGGATTTATTCTATCACACTTATATGGGCATATACTGTATGAATTATATATATATATACAGACACACACATATATATATTTATACACACTGTCGTGCGTGTTATATACAGAATGTCTCATGAGTGCAGTATTCATGGGACATCTGATGGTCTAGACATTTTCTATTTCCCAGACATTGGGTGGGAATGAGATCTTATTAAAATATCTTATACGTATGAACAAAAATGTTAAAATGTTTCTTGTAGTATAAGGTGAGACTTTCTTCTTTTCTCCTGATCTTGCTTGTAAGTGCTTATTCATCTGGTCATTTGAATATTCATTTGAATTTGGAGAGAGCTGGCTGTATGCCAAGAATTTTGCTGTCAGTTGGAATAAAAAAGATAATCCCGGATGGCAAGGAATCTGGTGTTCAGTGTGGGCATAGCTACAAATAGCAAGTGCTTAGATTTCTATTCAGCCTCATACTTTGATTCTTGTTATGGCATAGGATGACAAAAATAATAGTATTTGTCATAGCGTCAGTTAACACTTATTCACAGCTTTTTCATCTCTGGTATTGATGAAGATCTTTACGTGCTCGGTGTCATTGCATACTCACAGTCACCCACAAACTTATTATTATTATTATTATTATTGCCATTTTATATATGGGGAACTGAGTTTTGACAAGTGTTGTGGCCAAAATGGCATAGCTACAAGGTGCCAGAGAGCAATTTGCAGCACAGGTTTTTGATAATCTGAAGCCTGACTGTAAACCATCACATAATGGCAGGTGAGAATTAGGAAGATGGGAAAAGAAACAATAACTTTTTACATCTGTACTTCTTGTAATATTGCATAATAGTATCTAAAATCACAATGGCCATTCAAAATAAAACAGGCTGTTTCTTTAAGAAAAAAACACACATTGAAGTTATCTCAGTGAAGTTTTGCCTTGAGAAAGCTGAATCTTCTGTCAGTACATGGGAACAACTTCACACTTCATCATAACCAAGAATTGTGGCACATCCAACAACAGGGCATCATTTGGCTTGCTGGTAAGGTAGAAATGCTTGTAAGTAAGGTAGAAATACCTTGCTAGTAAGGTAGAAAAACCTCTCAGGTTTTTATTGAATATACTGTTATGTGGATTTCTCTTTAGCAAGCAGTAAAGAAAGTAGCAAAATAGGAAGCTCTATTTTCAGACTTTCATAAAGGTAGCTTTTATTGGATGAGGTGGCAATATCTTTAATGTAAGTTACATTTTATGCCAAAGTTAGCAGGAACATCACCACTCCAAGCATCTTGTTTAGTTCTGTGATAACAGGTGAGCCTCTTGCATGGGACAGGGAAGTACCTCGTGCTCTTGCTTTGAGGAGCACTGGCTGCTGTCTATGGAAAGAATGCAGGAGGGTCTTTGAAAATTTTCAACGGGGTTTATGAACCTTAATATTAATAAACTTTGGGTTGGATACTTCTTTGTTTCTTTTTGGACCTATCGTGTGCATTGTTTATCACTACTTCTGGCCTCTGCCAACTAGATTCCCTTCCCATCCATCCACCCCAACCAGGTGACGGCCATATGTGTTTCCACATACTGAGATCTGCTGATTTACAATTGATTTGTAGACGCGTTGCAGAAAAAGTCATAAATTTATTGCAGGCACAGTTCCCATGGCTTCGCTTTCTGAAACTCGCTTTGAATGTCCTGGAGCAAAGTGCTCAAAGGCAACTGAATTGCACAAGCAAGAACAGTGTGTTATTTGCATGACATTTTTATGATGAGACAGGAGACATGCACCATGAATCGGCTTAATGGCTCACAGGGAGAAAAATGAATTGGCTATTTTTCCATAAATTTACCTGTAAATGCATGGGACTTAGGCAAAGATTTATTTTGGTCAACAGATTTATCCACAAACTGCATTATTGGGTGCATATCTTATATTAATTTACATATCAGTACACCAGAACCTTGTTAATCTGACACCATTACATTTAAAACAATATGTAAGTCAAAGTAATTATTGTTTCTCAGGTGACCCAATGCCAACTTATAATCTTGTAAAAATACTAAGTAATCATAGGGCTGGGTGATGTCAGTATCATGGCATCATGAGATGCTCCTTCTGCCCAACACACCAGGATGCCATAGAATTCCATAACTGTGCATCTATAGGTGGGTGGGCTGGACTCACAGAGAAGGCAGAGCCGGGGGGAAACAGAGGTCGTGACTGGGGTTCTGGACCCCCTGCTGCAGCAGCTGAGCCCCCAACTCCAGAGAACCTGGTAGCATCAGGGGAGGGTGTGCAAATGGCTCCAGCCTCCCAGCCACAGTGGTGTCCATGGCCATAGGCATTGGACAGCAGCGATATGGGGGTCCTGCAACTCAATACCTCCAGTTTCAAAGGTGCCAGCAACTCTGGCCTCCACCCCACTCACAGTGGCAACACCTGTACACTGACAACCTGAGTCACACAAGAGAGAAACTTGTGACCCTGGTTCCCTACTCCATTCTCCTTCTCCTACCGTGGTGATGGGAAGGAAAACTGGACCCTGCATGCAGAGGCCCCAGGTGAACACTAGAGCAGCAAGGCCCCAGTGACCCTGGCAGCACAAGCAGTGACAACAAGGATGCCGGTGACACTGCTGACTCAAGGGGAGGAGGGTGGGAAAGTACAGACTCTCAAATAACAACCAGCGGCAGCTCGGTTAAGGCAAGACAAAACCGTGTGCTACAGTATCGCTACCAGAAAACAAAAGAAAGGCCTCTAATTATTAGAATCAAGCTTTTGAAAAAGTCTTACCTGAAGAAGGAAAGTGTTCACTACTTTGAATGTCCTGGCAAAGGAACAGTTCATCAAGCACCATGAAGAACCATGGCAACTGAGTATCATAAAAAAAAAAAAAAAATGGCCGTTCTCCAGAAAGCAAGCTTAAAGTCATGGAAATAGTGGTATAAATGGTAGATGATTCAAAATAGCTGTCATAAAGCTGTCATAGTTGTCAGTGGGCTACAAGAAAACTCAGAAAGGCAGTTCCATGAGTTCAGGAACAGAATTAATAAATAGAAGGAATACTTTACTGAGAAAATTGGTTCTTTTTTAGAGTTTAAAGTGAAAGTTCTGGAGCTGAAATCAATGGAGATGAAGAATGAGTTAGAAAGGATTTAAAACAGAACAGATCATATGAAGAGAGAGTTAATGAGCTTGAAGATAGAGATCTAGAAATGATATAAGTAGAGAAGTGAGGGGATTAGAATCTTAAGTCAGTGAAGAAATCCTGCAACAGCTCTCCTGTTCCATTAGGAAGGGCAACATTAGGGAAATGGGTATCTCAGAGAGATAAGGGAAGGCAAAGAGGGCATTAGAGACATTTAAAGGAATAATAGCTGAGAACTTCCCAAACCTGGAAAGGAACTGGACATGCACATCCTTGAAGCTAAGAGAAATTCTAATTGACTCAGTGCAAAAAGAACTTCTTCAGGACATTATGTTAAAACTGTCAAAGGTCAGTGACAAAGTATTTTAAAGGCAGCCAGGGAAAAAAGAATGGTAACTTCCAAATAAACTCCCATTATGCTATCAACGGCTCTCTCAGAAACTCTGTAGGTCAGGAGACAGTGGAATGACATCCTCGAATTATTGAAAGATAAAAACTGTTGGCCAAGAATTCTCTTAAGACATTATAGAAATAAATTGAAGAAGGCACAAAGAAATGGAAGGATACTCTGTGTCCATGGATTGGATGAGTTAACACTGTTAAAAAGTCCATGATGCATACAACAGCCCACAGATCAATGCAAATCCCTATCAAAATCCCAACAATATTTTTCACTGAAATAGAACAAAAAATTCTAGCATTTATATCAAACCACAGAAGACTCTGAATAACCACAGCAACCTTTGGAAAAAAGAACAAAACTATGGCATGTATTACACTCTGTGATTTCAAGCTAGATTACAAAGCTGTAATAATCAAAACTGCATAATATCAAAAGTGAAAGAGATACATAGATCAATGGAACAGAGTTAAGAGCTCAGAAGTAAACTCATGCATATATAGACAATTAATTTATGATTAAGAAGCAAGTAACACAATGAAGGGAAAACAGTCTCATCAATAAGTGATGTCAGGAAAACTGAAGACCACATACAAAGAATGAAACAAGACCACAGTCACACCATACACAAAAACAAATCAAAGTGGATTAAAGACTTGAAACAATAAAATCCTAGAAGGAAACATAGACACTATACTCTTTGACATCAGTTTTAGCAGTACTTTTCTGAATGTGTTTCCACAAAGGACGCAAAAACAAAAATAAACAAATACAACTACATCAAATACCAAAAAAGCTTCTGCACAGCAAAGGAAGCAAAATTTTTGAAAAGACAACTTATCAAGTGAGAGAGGATTTTATTTGCAAATCATAATTCTGATAAGGGATTAATATCAATTATATATATATATGTGTGTGTGTGTATATATATATATATATGTATATATATATATCTCCTTTATCTCAACAGCAACAAAAAAAACCCCAAACAACCTGATTAAAATATGTGGAGAAGAGCTAAACTGATGTTTTTTTTTTTTCTTCCAAAGAGAGTATATGGATAGCCAACAGATATGTGAAAAGATATTCAAAGTTACTAATTGTTAGGAAAATACATATCAAAGCCACAATGAGACATCACCTCATGGCCATTGGAATTTATCAAAAAGGCAAAAAAAAAAAAAAAGTGTTGCAGAGGATGTAGACATTGTAGAAATCAATGTCCTGCCCTACTGGTGGGAAAAAAAAATTGGTGCATCCACTATGAAAAACATTATAGATGTTTTTCAAATAATTAAGAATAGAACTACTGTATGACCCAGATATTTCACTTCTGGGTGTTTATCTGAATATATGAAAATGCTAACTTGAAAAGACTTATGCACCTCTATGTTCATTGCAGTGTTATTCACAATAACCAAGATATGGAAGCAACCTAAGTGTCCATCAATGGATGAATGGAAAAAGAAAAGGTGGTGTGTGTATATACACACACAATGGCATACTACTCATAAAAAGAAAAATCTTGCCATTTTTGACAACGTAGGTGGACCTTGAGTGTATTATACTAAATGAAATGTCAGATGAATATAGACAAATACCATGTGACTTCACTCATGTGTGGAATATAAAACCAATCCAAACAATAAACGAACAAGACCAAACCAAAACAAACCTACAGATAGAGAGAACAGAGTAGTAGTTACCAGAAGGGAAGTAGGGTGGGGGTATCAGGAGAGAAGGGGTCAACTGTATGGTGATGGATGAGACTAAAGGTTTAGTGAGTACACTGCAGTGTCCACAGAGGTCGGAACATGTGCTGTGCATATAAAACTTTTGTACTGTTGTAAACCCATAAAATAAATAAAATTAAAAATGAGCAATTACAAATTGAAAGTCTATTTTCCCTTGTTTTTAACATGTTTATATATTAATTTTATAAGCTTTAGTGTTATTTATTAGAAATTTACATTAGCCCATTTTGGGTTTTTAATGTCAGAGTTATTTCAGATGCCATTGAGTTTTCGCATATGATGTGCATTTCAAATGCTTTATTTGCTAATTTGCCTCCTGAGAAGCCATTGCATTTCAGATGGTTTTGGATTAAGCTGGGTTGGGGAAGCTGACTATGCTTTCTGAAATTCTTGAGCATCCAATCATACTAGAAAGTCTTAACAGTGTGGAACAAACACAAGAATTCCTGGGGAAACAGCGTGTGAGTATAGGTGGAACACAGGGGGTTTTTAGGTCAGTGAAACTTATGTGCCATACTGTTATCATAGATTTTATTCAAACCCATAGGATGTGCAATGTTGAGTAAACATTAATGTAAACCATGGGCTTTGCAAGATGAAGATGTGTCCGTGTAGGTTCACCAATTGTTTACAACTGGATCTTTCTGGTGGGGATGTTGATACTGGGGGAGGCAATGCATTTGTGACAGCAGGATGCGTATGTATGTAGTAAGTCTCTGCGACTTCTGCTATTTCTGCTGTTAACCTAATACTGACCTAAGAAATAAAGTCTAGGGAGTTTGCTGGCAATGTAGTGGTTGAGACTCCATGCTGTGGCTGCCAAGGGCCCAGGTTCAATCCCTGGTCAGGGAACTAAGATCCCACAAGCTGCATGGACAGCTCCCCCCCAATCAAAAAAAAAAAAAAAAGAGGTCTATTAAAAAGTATACAGTTCTTTGATTCCAGATGGTATACATAGTGATTTTAATATGGCATTCATGTCTCATCTTGGTTTATTATCACTGTAACCCTCAAAGACCTGTCTTGTAATCTCTCTGATTTCTAATCTTTACTGTAGATAAGGTAGACATTGAAGACTATATTTAATGAAGGTGTGATCCTGAGGTCATATGTACACTCTTTCTAGGCAATACTGACCTTATTAATAGAGACTTCTTCAATTAAATAATTTATAAATGAGATATTTTTGGTGCTGAGGACTCAAGCCATTTTAATCTGAATTAAACTTGTTGAATTGAATTTAATCTCAGAATTAAATTTGTGTAGTAGGTAACTTGAATCTTTATTTATTTTTTTCAGTCTAATCTTTTGATTCAAATACAGGCAAGAGGTGAATTTCTTCAGATTCCAAAATTCTTACCAGAGATTGTTATGGAGTTGATTCATTTTTTACAGTATCCCACCTAGTTTGGTCAATCCTGTTGGCTATGGCTATTCTTAATGGCCATAAAAATAACTGTGGAGGTTGTAACGACCTGTCTTTATTGACTGTTTTGATCTTCAGAAGTCACTAAAATAAGCTCACAAAACTTCTGAAAAATTCTGTTCAGTCTGTGATATATTTTTGAAAAAGTATGGTGAATCTTAAATTTTCAACTTAATTTTAGTTCTGCCACTGAAATCTAAGTACTTGTAAATAGCTTTTTATATTCTTTAATCTATTTTTCTCAGGGTTTTAGGGATTGCTTTCATGGATGTTTGAAATAGTTACTGTCATGGTGATGTGGTTATTGACGATGGAGACCCTTTGCTGAAAACTTCTATAACATTTTATTTTTAACAGAACCTCATTCTTCAAAATTGAATTCATCATTGACTTCCCCTCAAGGTAACTATTTTTCAAGTCCCTTTTGTCTAGCATGAAACTAGTTTAAAACCTCTGAAACCTTATGTCTGTTTATTGTTTTTGCGATGGGTTCTCCTTCATTACCTATACCCAATGTCACGGAGTCCTGCCAGCTTTACATTCAAGTGCCTCTCAAATAATTAAAACAGTAAGAACAATGTTTTTCCCATAGGCCATATTCTAATTCAGACACTCCTTCTAGTGCCTTTTAATTAATCTCCCTACTTGCATTCTTTGCACAGTTAGACTACATACAGTACGCAAATCTATTTCTCTAAATATCTGTGTTCATGTTATTGCTATGCTTCTAAAACCTTCAGTCATTCCCTGTCATACACAAGATAAAATCTAAATCCTTTAGTCTAAACTTCAGATAATCTGTCATAATCTGTCCTAGCTACTTTTTCACACACATTTCCCAAAATATTGAACAGAACTGATTCCTCATTCTTACTGTGTGAAAATTTTAACTATGCATAAAACACATCATGCCGTCTACTCTCAAAACAATTGACTTCCCCTCTCTGATCTTAGAAACTTCTTTTTCTTGTGAAAAATTAGAAAATATTACCAATCACTTAACTATTTTGTGTTAATAAATTTGTTAAGCATTGTTTATGTAGTGAGGCTGTGAAAATTCCTAAAGTACTTTGATATATGATTTTTCAAGGGGATTTTTTTTTCAAGTGATGTATAGCTGATTTACAATGTTATGTTAGCTTCAGGTGTACAGAAAGTATATATATATTCTTTTTCAGATTCTTTTCCCTTTTAAGTGAAAGTCACTCATTGTGTCCGACTCTGTGACCCTATGGACTATACAGTCCCAGGCCAGAATACTGGAGTGGGTAGCTGTTCCCTCCTCTAGGGGATCTTCCCAACCCAGGGATTGAACCCAGGTCTCCTGCATTGCAAGAGGATTCTTTACCAGTTAAGCCACCAGGGAAGCCCAAGAATACTGCAGTGGGTAGCCTGTCCCTTCTCCAGTGGGTCTTCCTGACTTGGGAATTGAACCAGGGTCTCCTTCATTGCAGGCAGATTCTTTACCAGCTGAGCTACTAGGGAAGCCCCTTTCCCTTATAGGTTATTATAAAATATTGAATCTAGTTCCCTATGCTATACCACAGGACCATGTTGATTACCTATTTTATATACTGTAATGTGTATATGTTAATCCTAAACACCTAGTTTATCCCTCCGCACCCATTCCCCTTTGGTAACTATAAATTTGCTTTCTATGTCTGTGGGTCTGTTTCTCTATTTGTAAATAAGTTAATTTGTATAATTTTTTTAGATTCCACATGTAAGTAATGTTATATGCTATTTGTCTTTCTCTGGATTACTTAGTGTGATTATCCTTAGTATAGTTAGGGTAGTAGGGGAAAATAGAATTGAGCATTCAGTCCGTACATTTTCAGTAGTTGGAAATATAACTGCCTAATGTGTATTTATATATAATATGTGTTCCTTTTCATTTGCTTGTTTTTTTATTTATATTTTAAGCTCCTGAGAGGACAGGTACTATCTTCTATGTGTGTGAATATGTGGTTTTGTATTTCGTCATGTTGAATTAGGTATTTGAGAAAGTGTGTTGCATGAGCTTGTAGAGTTGGGAAGGAGGTGTTTTTTCTTGCCTAATAGCTTAAGCAGCTGAGAAATCCTTACTTCTCACAAACAGGCCTTGGAGCATGACTGGTAACCACAAGTGCCCCTGGAAACCAGGCATTAAGATGAGAGGGTGGGCTTGTAGCTTGGAGAGTAAAGACGGGAGGGGGTTGCCTTTTCTGAAGGGTCAGCTGCTGGTCAGCAGGACTTGTTGTTGCCACAGTCAAGCCCAGTGGTGCCTGATCTACTTTTTAAAGAGGAGATGGAGATTTGAGTTTATGTGAGGTAGTCAATTTTTGTTTTTTACCTCTGGAATTTAACAGGCCAAATTTTACACCAATATAAGCTACACTTGTCCTGGAGGCTGCTGGTTTGCAATATCGGCCCTAGAGATGTTCAGTGTTCTCAAAAACATGATTATGGTAGAATTCTCTCATCTGACATAATCAAGGCTAGTAGCTGGTCAGTTAATTAGAAGAGGCAGTTAAAGTGGCAAAACATAGACAAATGACTGACTTATATTATGAAATCCATAGAATAATACACCATGGTACTTGTGCCAAACTTTTTATGTTAACTTAGAACATATAAATTCACCAATCTTTTCAAGTGGGCATAAGGCTTTTTTCTGGGTATCAGTTTACTGATTGTATTATTAAACTACTTTTCCTGCCCTCCATTTCTACGTCTCATTTCCTTCAAACAGAGGGAGGAATATTAATAATAGCCAGGCCGGCTGAGGGCAGAATCCTTCTAAATTTCTATGATGTTCTTCCAACTTTCACATTGTCTTTTCCCCAAATCAGACTGCTTTATTATTAGTGAAAGATCTTCATGACCCAGATAATCATGATGGTGTGATCACTCACTTAGAGCCAAGTCAAGTGGGCTTTAGGAAGCATCACTATGGACAAAGCTAGTGGAGGTGATAGAATTCCAGTTGACCTATTTCAAATCCTAAAAGATGATGCTGTGAAAGTGCTGCACTCAATATGTTAGCAAATTTGGAAAACTCAGTAGTGGCCACAGGACTGGAAAAGGTCAGTTTTCATTTCAATCCCAAAGAAAGGCAATGACAAAGAATGCTCAAACTACTACACAATTGCACTCATCTCACACGCTAGCAAAATAATGCTCAAAATTCTCCAAGCCAGGCTTCAACAGTACATGAACTGTGAAATTCCAGATGTTTAAACTGGATTTAGAAAAGGCAGAGGAATGAGAGATCAAATTGCCAACGTCCTGCTGGATCATCAAAAAAGCAAGAGAGTCCCAGAAAAGCATCTACTGCTTTATTGACTACACCAAAGCCTTTGATTGTGTGGATCACAACAAACTGTGGAAAATTCTGAAAGAGATGAGAATACCAGACCACCTGACCTGCCTCTTGAGAAATCTGTATACAGGTCAAGAAGCAACAGTTAGAACTGGACATGGAAAAACAGACTGGTTCCAAATAGGAAAAGGAGTACATCAATGCTGTATATTGTCATCCTGCTTATTCAACTTATATGCTGAGTACATCATGAGAAATGCTGGGATGGATGAAGCACAAGCTGGAATCAAGATTGTTGGGAGAAATATCAATAACCTCAGATATTCAGATGACACCACCCTTATGGCAGAAAGTGAATAAGAACTAAAGAGCCTCTTGATGAAAGTGAAAGAGGAGAGTGAAAACGTTGGCTTAAAACTCAACAGTCAGAAAACTAACATCATGGCATCTGGTCCCATCACTTCATGGGAAATAGGTGGGGAAACAGTGGAAACAGTGACAGACTATTTTTTTGGGCCCCAAAATCACTGCAGATGGTGACTGCAGCCATGAAATTAAAAGACGCTTGGTCCTTGGAAAAAAAGCTATGACCAAACTAGACAGCATACTAGAAAGCAGAGACATTACTTTGCCAACAAAGGTCCATCTAGTCAAGGCCGTGGTTTTTCCAGTGGTCATGTATGGATGTGAGAGTTGGACTATAAAGAAAGCTGAGCACCAAAGAATTGATGCTTTTGAACTGTGGTGTTGGAGAAGGCTCTTGAGGGTCCCTTGGTTGCAAGGAAATCCAACCAATACATCCTAAAGGAAATCAGTCCTGAATATTCATTGGAAGGACTGATGCTGAAGCTGAAACTCCAATACTTTGGCCACCTGATGCAAAGAGTTGACTCATTTGAAAAGACCCTGATGTTGGGAAAGATTGAGGACAGGAGGAGAAGGGGATGACAGAGGATGAGATGGCTGGATGTCACCACCGACTCAATGGACATGAATTTGAGTAAACTCTGGGAGTTGGTGTTGGACAGGGAGGCCTGGTGTTCCACAGTCCATGGGGTCACAAAGAGTTGGATATGACTGAGCAACTGAACTGAACTGACTATTAGTGACTTTATCCAAAGCATTTAAATCAGTTTTATTAGAAGTAATTCTCTTTTCACATGCCTAGTTCATCAGTTTACACAATATTTAATTTATATAATTACAATGTAAAACAAGTTGAGAATGAACAAGTTTGGGAACAAGTGAAGTGGACTCCTAGAAACCATGCAGTTCAACACATGGCAGCAGGAAGACACAGGAGAATAAAGATGAGCCTTTGGGTCATGTGATTCAGCAGGTTGTCCATGGAGATCAGTGAGTTTCCGGAGAAGACTGGAGAACGTGAATAAATCCAGTCACTTGATTACGGGAGGGTCTAAGTGAGCAACATGGTGTATGTAGTGTTAGAATTGAGTGTGCTGGCCCCTACTGAAAAGCCCTTAGGCGGCATGGTATCAGTGCCACCCATGAATCCAAGTGATGCTCCAGAGGTGGGTTACATGGGCTTTGATATGCTTTCGGTGACTCTCATGGGGGCAGGGGTGGTGGTGTTCATTCTAAACCTGTGGCAATATATTTGCTTCTGACGAGGTTGTCTTGAGTAGGAATCATTTTTCTACTATTGTAACCAAAAGTGGGGGCCAGTGCTTTCCAGTCAAAAGCCAATAAAGAGGTGAGGTTGGTGGAAAAGAAATTTTGCTTTATAACAGATGCTAGTATTTGGGATGGGAGATGGTCTCCTATTTAAAGTATAGCTCCACTTTCCACAACCCCCACTGCCAACAATCATTAGGGTAGAGTTTTACAGGCTGAGGGAGGGGGCTACATGTAGAAATAGCACAGTCAACCTGATACTCATCTTGAAACGGATCATCAGTGGATTGTATGTGTTATTCGCTCAGTCATGTCCAACTCTGTGCAATCCTGTGCAGTAGCCCACCAGGCTTCTCTGTCCATAGGATTCTCCAGGCAAGAATACTGGAATGGGTTGCCATCCCCTTCTCCAGAGGATCTTCCTGACCCAGGGACTGAACCCGGGTCTCCTGCATTGCAGGCAGATTCTTTCCATCTGAGCCACCAGAAAAGCCCCAGCAGTGGATTGACCAGCATCAAACTGATTGTTTTAAGTTAAGTTAATCTTCAATTCCAGGGTTGGTTTGCTTCCATTTCCTGGAGGCCAATTCTTGGAATTGCAACAGCTTATGTCATGGCTGTGATGTGGTCATCATGTAGTTAACTTCTTCCACCTGGTGGGGGTTTCAGTATCTATAAGACAGCTCACAGGATATGGCTCAGAATATTCTATAGCTCTTGAGAAAGAACTAAAGGTCCTCGACTATGCTTAATAGCTAAACTATTATTGTTTGGTTTCCTTTGACAGTTTTCCTTTGTTTCTGCATTTTCTCCCTTCTCTGATTAAACTTATTCTTTGGCTAAAGTTCTTCCACAGCCAAAAGGCAGGCAGAAAACATGTGGCGAAGGACCATAGTGTCCTGCTCCATTTCACTATGAGAATGAGAGTATTTTAGTGCAACTTTGGTTTTTGCAGGTATAAAGAACCATGCTTGGGAAAGAGATAGTATGTAAATGTATTATAAGAGCAAGAGAAGAGAATGTTCCAAAGTTCAAGTTGCTTCTCTTGGATAAAATATTCTGTTTTCTCACCCAGAATTTTTATCCCATATTTTCCTCAGTTCTTCCAAAGAGAAAGTATTTATGAGTACACACAAAAAATGGTTCACACTCAGATTAGGACTTAGATTTTCTTTGTCCTTGTAAAGCAGTTTGTGTTCCTTGAAGGAATCTAAAATTATACTGTGCACTTCTTTCTTTTTATGCTCATTATTTTTAATCTATTGTGGATGATTGTTTTGTACATAATGCTCTGCATACATTAAATCCTAGAGGGATTGTTTAGGCTCATAGACATTATGTGCATTTATTTTTAAATAAAGGATACCTTTGAATTGCAGAATTGCAAAAACCTTAACTTGTAGCTAAAAGACTAATTTTTAAAAATTCTTGTGACAAACTGACCGTTGCTACAGGTTTAATAATTTCTGGTAGCCATGATGGATGGTTAGAGTAGACATTTTAACACTTACCAGCAAACATTTACAAAGCATCTATTAGGTGAGATGTCTTTCCTCAAGGAGATCCAGTGTTTCTTCAAATGATTTGCAAACTCATCTTGAAGTTTGTTCAGCCTTGAGTTTCCTGGAATCCATTCCAGACCCTCAGAGTTGAATCTTTAACTGTGAATTCTGGGATCTGCATGTTCATCAAAACTCAATGGTTTTGAGAACTAGTACTCTTGGCATTTTCCATCCATAGAGAAAATAGAAATTATCTCCTTCCAGGAGTAGGTCCAAAGTGGTGACTAAAATCTGGCAAGATGGCAAGTAACCTTTCGTGAGATGAGAACTCTCATGGAAGTTTTGCTGCCTTGGCCTTTCTGCTTGTTGAATTTTGGAAATTTGTAGCAGTCATACTGAGAAATGGCTTATAATCAAATAGAATATACCCAGAGTACAAGTAAGCAGGGGGTGGTGACGTGTGTTTAGAAACAAAAGAGATTTCAACCCAGAGTGTTTGTTACCCAAGCTCTGAAGAAGCCAAGAAGCAGGCAGGCTCCCTTAGGGCAAGAACCCAATAAAGCAGAGTCCATAGCTGAGTGTTTCTCTGATACATCTCTTAGGGGCATGGAAGATCCTAGACCCACAGACATTGACTACAGCCAGTAAGAAATTCAGAAATCTGTAAATGAATCCTATTTGTGACTGACTGGCAACCTAGGGGCTGGGAGTGCCACACAGCCTGCCTTGAATCTCAAGATCTGATCAATGTTTTCAAGACCCATAACTCAGCGGCCACCCCCACACTGGGGGACATTTAGAAGCTGAGCTTTATTGACAGTTCATTGTAAGGAGTTCATGGGCTGTATAAAAGCCATCAATGAAACAACAGTGTAAAGGAATCTTTTTGTTTTGTTTATTGTATTTTGCTTCAAAAGGAGACTTGTGCTCTTTTTTTTCACAGAGAAGTACCATTCTGGAATTGATTAGAGTCCATTAAAACCTTTCAGAGAGCTGATATTTAAACTTAAGAATGACTCTTTAGCTCTTTATTCATATTCATATGTGTGATAGGCAAACCTGTGACTCTTAAAGTTTTATTTGCTCTGAATACCATGAAGTGCTCAAAGACTTAATATTCTAATTTCTACCTGTGTTCACAATACTCTTTTTAGTGAGTCATGCTTTGCTTCCTTTCACCTTTTGAAAATGTCATGTGCAGCCTTTTAAAATTAAAGACCAAACGGCTGCCAGGAACCTCACCCAGCACAGCAGAGGCGAAGGTGTACCGTGTGCTGGCTGCCAAGAGAGGCTATGTGGAGTCATCCCATAGGTCTTGGAGAGAAGAAAAGGGTGGGTGCTGTTTTCTTGAAATGCTACCACAGCAAATACTCTGGAAGGAAAAAGAAAACAGTAGTTTTACCTATGGAATTGGAAGGAAGCAAGATGTTTACTGCATATGGTTTTACACTTTTGGTTTTCTAACCATACAAATGTACTGTCTATTTTAAAAAGTAAATATTTAAAAATATTTACAGCAATTTACCCAGTGATACACTATAACTTTAGTATTTTAAGTTAAAGTGAAAGCAACTTTATTTTATCGGAAGGAAAATTCTATATTTTAAGGTTGTTTTAATGCAAATAAGCACATCAACTGAGTTAAACTTAATTTGGTCCCTAAATTTGAGCACAGAGCTAAAATTAGGACCAAGTTAAGTTTAACTCAGGCCAAAAAAATCAATACCCTGAAGGACTAACAAATTCCTGATCATATTTACATGTCAGGAAAGAACATTTTAGTTATTTGCTTGACTCATTTGAAAACTTCAAAGATGTAAAGACTTTGAAAGTACACTTTGGTACATCTGTAGTCTAGAAATTGCCCTTAGCTCATATCATTCTACTTTACCTTACTCACTGAAATTTTTTTCCTATTCTTTAGTTGATGTGCTTCTGGTTTAATATGAATTAAGTGCCAGTAAACTTAAAGCAAGAAGCTGATGTTTCTATTCCTTGAGCATTTGTGATACCATAGAGAATCAGGGGTGTTAATCCTTTAAGAAGGAGATTTCTTAAGAGAAAATGCATACTGGTTCTATTGTCTAGTCTCAACCCTTATGTAACCAACAGTTTTTTGGTTGCTAAGGATTTATTGTACAGCACAGTGAAATATAGTCATTTTATAATAGCTTTAAATGGAATATAATCTATTAAAAATGCCAAATCACTATGTTGTATACCTGGAATTAATATAATACTGTAAATCAACTACGCCTCAACTAAAAAATAAAAATTGCATTTGTACCTAGAAATTGATTGCCCATATTTTCAATAGGTGATAGTCCAGAATTTTAAAAGGCATGTTTTATGTACTAAATGGTGACTTTGGATATTAGTTTTAGTTTTTATGTCCCCTCCTTAAAATATAAAAAACATGTACAAATAGTTATTGTTGCAATGAAAAGAAATAGTGGCAAGCTTATTTTTTTCATGCTGGAAATCTGTCCAGGGAACAGTTTTAATATATTTGAAAGTTGTTTGCTTTCTATATTATCACTTCACCACATACGCCACAGAGTCTAAAGAAAGTCAGTATCCACTGTCACAATGGTGTGCACTTAAAAGTTTGGCATTGGTAGTTCCCTGGTGTCCTAGTGGTTAGTGTCCCAGGCTTCCGCTGCCATGCCTGGATGGGAAACTGAGACCCCACAGGCCTATAGCTAACATCATAATGTCATAGTTAACGGTGAGAAATGGGACACTTTCCCCAAAGATCAGGAACAAGACAAAGACTTCCCCTCTTAACCAATCCTACTCAGTGTTGTGCTAGAGGTCTTAGCAATGCAGTAACACAAGAAAAGAAAAGGAGTACAGACTTGGAAGGGAGGAATACAATTGTGTTTGTTTGCAGATGACATGATATGTCTATTACTTAGTTGTAAACCTAACAACATATGTGGAGTCCACAGGTGGAATGTTACTCTGATGAACAAAATCAAGGAATATCTAAATAAAAGGAGAGTTATTTCCATGTTCATGGGTTGGAAGATTCAGTACTGTCAAGTTTATATGGAGAGGTCAAACACCCCAAATAATCAAAATGCATGAAACAAAGAAGAATAAAGTTGTTGGAGTGACATTACCTGACTTGAAGACTTATTATGAAGCTATAATCATCAAGACTGCATGGTGTTTGTGAAAGGACAGACACAAAGATCAAAGGGACAAAATAGAGGTGGACCCCAATACACAGTCATTTAAACAGTGAAGCAAAGGCAGTTCTGTGAACAAAAGACAGTCTTTCAACAAATAGTGGTGGAACAATTAGATTTTTAATGCAAGAAAAATGTCTAGACACAGACTTTATTGTACTGAAGTCAACTTAAATTGGATCATAGATCTGAGTGTAAAATGCAAAATTATAAAACTTCTGGAAGAAAACATAGGAGAAAATTTAGATAGCCTGTGATTGGTGGTGAGTTCATAGATATAACACCAAAAGCACAATCCATGGAAGAAAATGGCTAAGCTGAACTGTGGCAAAATTAAAAACTTTTCTCATTAGAAAAGATACTATTAAGAGAATGAAAAGATAAGCTGCAGTCTAGGAGAAATTATTTGCAAAACATATGCTGGATAAAGGAATATATCTAAAATATTTAAAGAACTCTGAAAACCTAACAATAAGAAAACCTACAATCCAATGAATACATAGGGAAAAGGTCCAAAGCCACTTCAGCATATGTATATGAATGGCAAGTAATCATATGAAAACACTCAAAATCATTTGTTATGGAATTGCAAATTGCGATACCATTATGTACTCATTAGAATGGCTCTAATCCTAAAGACTGACAGTACTCAAGGCATACAAGGATGTGGAGCAACAGGAACTCTCATTTGCCGCTGGTGGGGATGCATACTGGTACAGACACTTCAGAAGACAGTTGGCAGTTTCCCAAAAGGCAGTCTTATCATTGTTGTTGTTGTTGTTCGGTCGTCCTGTTGTGTATGACTCTTTGTGACCCCATGGACTGCAGCACGCCAGGCCTCCCTGTCCCTCACCATCTCCCAAAGTTTGCCCAGGTTCATGTCAATCAATGTAATACACCACATTAGCAAATTGACAGATTCATGTCCATTGCATCAGTGATGCCATCCAGCTGTCTCATCCTCTGACACCCTCTTCTCCTTCTGCCCTCAATCTTTCCCCATATCAGGTACTTTCCAAATGAGTCAGATATTCGAATCAGATAACCAAAATACTGGAATTTCAACTTCAGCATCAGCCCTTCCAATGAGTATTCAGAGTTGATTTCCCTTAAGATTGACTAGTTTGATCTCCTTGCGGTCAAAGGGACACTCAGGAGTCTTCTCCAGCACCATGGTTTGAAGGCATTAGTCTTAGCATACGATCAAGCAATTATGCTTCTAGATACTTACCTGATTGAATTGAAAACTTGTGTAACTCAAAAACGTGCATGCAGATTTTTATAGCAGCTTTATTCATAATTGACAGAAATTGGATGCATCTATTGTCCTTTAGCAGGTGAACTGATCAACCGTGGTCCAGTGGAAAGTTATTGGCATATAAAAAGAAATGGGCTATTAAGCTATAACAAGACATGGAGGATCCATAAATGCATATCGCCAAGTGAAAGAGGTTAGTTTGAAAAGGCTCATAGTGTGTGATTCCAACTGTATCACTAACTTGTGTCCAACTCCTGGACCCCCATGGACTGTAGCCCACCAGACTCTTCTGTCCATGGGATTCTCCAGGCAAGAATACTGGAGTGGGTTACCATTTCCTCCTTGAGGGGATCTTTCTGACCCAGTGAGCGCACCTGTGTCTCCTGCATTGCAGGCAGATTCTTTACTGTCTGAGCCACCAGGGAAGCAGTCCGACTTTGTTACCTTCTGGAAAAGGAAAAGCTATAGAAACAACAACAACAAAAATCAGTGGTTGCCAGGGGCTCAGAGGAGGGGGAGAGGAATGAATAGGTAAAATGCAGGGGATTTTAAGGTATTGAGACTTCTATATGATATGTAGTGGTGATGATATGTTATTATGAGTTTGTCAAAAAGGCACAAGAGGAGGACTGAACCCTAATGTAAACTGAGGACTTTAGTTAATGTAATGTATTGGCTTATCAATTGTAACAAATATACTAATGCAAGAGGTTAATAATAGGAGAAACTGTGGGGTGGTGGGGAGGGAGTATGTGGGGACTTTCTGTAATTTATATATAATTTTTCTATAAAACTAAAACTACTCTAAAAGAAAAAATAAGACTTCATGTAGCTGTTATCAAGATTCAGTGTTTTTCACTATTTTCCAAGTATTTTTACCCACAGACCTGTGCTAGACAGAAGTTGAGAGGTACTTTTAGGACTGGGGTGAGTTGTTGGAAAACTGCCAGAGGGCATTTGGGGAGAGGTTGACCCAAAAGATGTTTGCAGTGTTGTCCTCTGTGAGGAGGCCATCAGTGTGAGCAGATTGGTGCCCATGGAGGTTAGACTCCTCTCCTCCCACAGAGCCCTGGGAGACAGGGAATATCTTCACAATCACATTTCAAGGAGATGGCTTCCATGTTCCAGAGAAAGATGCTCCTAGGTTGCAAAACTAGCAAGAGGCTTTTAAAAAGATTTACACCTCAAAAGAATAGAAAAATAATTTATAATACAAATGTTCTAAAGTCAGTGTTACAAGAGAAGGGAGGTCAGGAGCCTAGAGTCTGAAAGAAGCCTTTCTGAAGTTTAGTCCAGCTGAGGGAAAGGCTTAAGGCTGTCTTGTTCACTTTCTTTTTTTTTTTTTTTTTTAATTTTTTTTATTTATTTATTTTTTCAGTGGGTTTTGTCATACATTGACATGAATCAGCAATGGATTTACACGTATTCCCCATCCCGATCCCCCCTCCCACCTCCCTCTCCACCCGATTCCTCTGGGTCTTCCCAGTGCACCAGGTTCGAGCACTTGTCTCATGCATCCCACCATCTCTTGCTCCTCTTATTCTTAGAAAAATTCCTCTTGTGATTTCTAAGGAACTCAGGTCCTATTTGTGAATCTCATTCTTTCACTGGCTTAGCTTCTCACCCTAATTTGTGGGTGACTTTAAAACTATATATATATTTCCACATCAAGACAAGGAATGCAGATGAGTAAAAGCATGGGTTGGAGAAGACCTTTGTTGTTGTTCAGTTGCTAAGTTGTGTCCGATTCTTTGTGACCCCATGGACTGCAGCATGCCAGGCCTCCCTGCCCCTCATTATCTCCTGGAGTTAGCCCAAGTTCATGTCCACTGAATCAGTGATGCTATCCAACCATCTCATCCTCTGCTGCCCTCTTCTTTTGCCTTCAGTTTCCCAGCATCAGGGTCTTTTCCAATGAGTTGGCTGTTTGCATCAGGTGGCCAAAGTGTTGGAGTTTCAGCTTCAGCATCAGTCTTTCCAATGACAATTCAAAAGTTGATTTCCTTTAGGATTCACTGGTTTGATAAGACCTACTATGTTCTTAGCTTCCCTGGTGGCCCAGACAGTAAAGAGTCTGCCTGCCATGTGGGAGACTTGGGTTCGATCCCTGAGTTGGGAAGATCCCCTGGAGAAGGAAATGGCAATTCCTTCTGGAATACTGGAATTCTCCAGTATTCTTGCCTGAAGAATCCCATGGACAGAGGAGCCTGGCGGACTACTGTCCATGGGGTTGCAAAGAGTCAGACATGACTGAGTGACTAACACACACAATGGGTTCTTAAGTGAAAGTGAAGTCGCTCAGTCATGTCCGACTGTTTGCGACCCCATGGACTGTAGCCCACCAGGCTCCTCTGTCCATGGGGATTCTCCAGGCAATAATACTGGAGTGGGTTGCCATTTCCTTCTCCACACTGGGTTATTAATAAGTGTTAAAAATAGTATGTAGCCTCAAACTTCTAATATGTAATTTATTTTAAAAATGCTTAATTGGCTGCTCCCAATCTTAGATGTGGCATGTGGAATCTAATTCCTTGACCAGGGATTGAACCTGGGCCTCCTTATTGGGAGCACAGAGTCTTAGCCACTGGACCACCAGGGAAGTCCCCCTTACTATGTAATTTAAAACAAAAATTTAAAGTTAATCCATAAAATTCATAAGAAATTCCCACAGTGTTCTGATTTTTCCCGTGATTTCTGTTTCAATGCTGTTTCTAAAATATTAAATTTCAAATTATTATAAAAAAATTGACATTGGCCCCTCTGGTTAGTGGGCACTTCAGGCCTGGCTGCCTGTGGGTGTCTACACTGAGAAACAGTGTCTGTGGTCTATGTGGGGCCAGTGACCTGGCTGCCTGTAGGTGTCTACTCTGAGAAACAGTGTCTGTGGGTCTATGTGGGGCCAGTGACCTGGCTGCCTGTGTGTGTCTACACTGAGAAACAGTGTCTGTGGTCTATGTGGGGCCAGTTACCTGGCTGCCTGTGGGTGTCTACACTGAGAAACAGTGTCTGTGGTCTATGTAGGACCAGTGACCTGGCTGCCTGTGGTGTCTACACTGAGAAACAGTGGTCTGTGGTCTATGTAGGACCAGTGACCTGGCTGCCTGTGTGTGTCTACACTGAGAAACAGTGTCTGTGGTCTATGTAGGACCAGTGACCTGGCTGCCTGTGGTGTCTACACTGAGAAACAGTGGTCTGTGGTCTATGTGGGGCCAGTGACCTGGCTGCCTGTGGTGTCTACACTGAGAAACAGTGTCTGTGGTCTATGTGGGGCCAGTGACCTGGCTGTCTGTGGGTGTCTACACTGAGAAACAGTGTCTGTGGTCTATGTGGGGCCAGTGACCTGGCTGCCTGTGGTGTCTACTCTGAGAAACAGTGTCTGTGGTCCATGTGGGGCCAGTGAACTGGCTGCCTGTGGTGTCTACACTGAGAAACAGTGTCTGTGGTCTATGTGGGGACACTGACCTGGCTGCCTTAGGCAGCTTCTTATTTGGGTGACAGGAATCTTTCACATTAAACCCTGTGCTTTATCTCCAGCCATTTGTACCAAAACTGTTTGCACAACATTACCTTTTCTTTCCTTATAAGAAACTTAAGAGTCATGAATGTATTTCCCCCTACTTTCTTTCTTGGGCTGCATACAAGGGAAGCATTATCATTCAAATGTGCTTTTAATCATCTCGTCTATAACATCCCTAGCAATCAGAACAGATTTGTAATTTGTGAGCCATGTGCAAAGACGAGATATCTTGCTTCAGTGAGAAAATAGACAATTTTGTGAAATATTGGCCATTTATCTGTCAAAGTGGGCCATTATACATTGAACCACAGTAAGAAGTCACTGTGTACCTTCAATTCTTGTCATTTGTGCTTTAATGAAGGTTTTTGTATCTGTTATAAGGCTGATCCAAATTCTGGTCTATTTGAAATTCACTTTTGACAAAATGAGGTATATAGAAATGTTAATCAAGAGAATACAATTGAGGAATAAAATTAGAATGCAGAGTCAGGTCAAATGCATTTTTTTAATTGTAAAAATATCAATCATTGAGAAAACAATGGGGTAGAAGAGAATAGAAAATAGTGTGATTATCTTTTTCTCTCCACTGCCTCTGCTTCATAAACTGGGTGTTTTCTAAGGCCACAAGCCATGAAACTGTCCTAGTATGTGCATTTAGTATTCATTATTCTGTGTGGAACATTCAAATGATATGTTGAAATAGGCATAGACTCAATTGTCGGAAGACTTGTTTTTTAATTCTTGCTCTATCATCTGCAGCACATAAGTCATGTGACCCTGGATGAATTATTAAATCTTTCTGAGTGAGCCCTAATTTCTTCATCTGAAAAATGAGAATAATAAAAAAAATTATTTTCTACGTTACAAAGTTGTAACAAGCAGCAAATAATTTAATGTACATAAAGAAATCATAGTGTAAACTTAAAAGCACCATGAAAGATTATTATTTATGCTTCAACTCATGCATTGTACATGGTCTGTGTAATCTGTATTTTCGGAAACTAACCCTCCATCATGTTGACATTTGCTAATTTTAAATCATGCTGCAAATGAGTGATTCAGATTGGAACACCTGCTATCATCATTTTTAAAGAAAATGACTATCATTTGATTTACAAGAACATTTTATCTTAATAAGTTCAGTTCAGCATTTATTAGCATGTATTAGCCTGAAATTCCCTTAACAGAATATCATATCTAATTCTTTTCTCAGATATCAGAGTAGTAACCATATTATTCTTGAACACTATACTTGGTGGGAAATGCTGGCCTCAATAATTCCCATTATTTTCTCAGGAGTACTTTAAAAATTGTAAGTTTTGAAAGTAAGTAAAGGAAAAGATTACAGTATAGCTTAAGAGGATGAAAACCTTTGGACGTCATATTTCTGTATAGTGTTCTCTATTATGTAAATAGCTTAATTGCATTCTATATCTGTTTAGAGCAAGGAAAGTCTATGTTTGGGGAAGACACCTGAATACATGTGAGAGGTGGGTTGAAGGTACACACAAATTGGAAAAGGGAAGAGAAGATAAATTGCAGAATGGAAGAACCACATACGGTCATTTAGCATCAGAAAGGAAGATTTATGAAGTTCTATTCTTCAGACTGTATTGCGACTTGCTATTTACCAAGACTTTATGGTTTCTATCTCTGAAAATATGATTGTGTTAAATTAACACAAGGTTAATTTTTAAACCTCCCTAAAGAAGACCATCCAGCAGTTCATTTTATAGCAAAATGAGTATCATTGTTCCCACATAAACACTGGTGTTGGACTATGTTGAGATATCCTGACCTGTGTGTTTTGAAGCTGTTTACTTTCTAAAATGGAAGCTTCAGAAATTCTGAATCTCTTCTAAAGTTGGTATTGGAATCATGCTGTAGTTTGTAAGTTCTTTTGTTTTTCCTAAATAGGTTCTGCTAAAGAGTGGTTCTCAAAAGCTCT
Source organism: Cervus canadensis (assembly GCF_019320065.1). Classification (NCBI taxonomy): domain Eukaryota; kingdom Metazoa; phylum Chordata; class Mammalia; order Artiodactyla; family Cervidae; genus Cervus; species Cervus canadensis. The sequence goes on along the minus strand of NC_057399.1, from coordinate 60,817,700 downwards.
GCTATACAAAAAGATTTAACAAAACCAGAGTCATTTTGCCTCCTTGAAACACTATCCCTTGCAGGGCTTGACACTCTGAAAGATCTTTCTTAGCATCTTTTAGCCTTCTGAATAGCAATATCACAGAGGACAGAATCAGCTTCAAATCAGTGGCCCTTTAAGTGGTATCAATAGACTAATACTTCAAGCTTTGTTCCATTTTGTCAAGAATCCCCATGAATCTTTCTCTGTATGCATAGAGCCATGGAGTCAATACATGTAGCAGCCTGCGGGCAGGGAGGGTAGGCTGTGTGGGCGACATCTTTGCTAGTCCAGGAAGTATTGACATTCTGCAAATAGTCTAGGCATGGAGAAGGAACCTTGAGCAATCAGGTTTCTACTCTAAACTTTTAAGGACATCTTGAAATATAGTACTTTAGGAGTACATGCGGTTCAAGGATAAATAGAGGAGTAATTTGCCATTTGTACCAAATTAAATCAGACTTGCAGTTCAATCAAAACAGCTTGCAGCTGGATTCAATAATCTGATTTCCTGACACTCAGAGAAAAATTGAAGGTCTCCGAAAGACCCCTGCTGATCTTCCACATGAAATATAGTTTGCTGGCAATTTCACTCAACTTCTTAATGGCTTCACTTTTAATAAGCTAAAAAATGCAAATAAAGCGTAAGGTTACCCAGAGATAGCTCTCAGGTAGTGTTTTATTCCAGCTAAGTGAAACACACAGCACAGTGCCTCTAACGGATCGTACCCTTGTTCTTCCTCAAAGCAGCTATTTTGTTAAATGTGCCATTAGATGAATCTTTGTATTAGTGTCCTGGGAGTACTGTTTTGACACTGGTTGTGTGTTAAAACATAATAAAAGTCTTCAGAGAAGAAACTCTAGAATTCAGTATGAATAACTTGATATTTTCTTGAGAAGGTAATGAGACAAGTAAAGATAAATCCTCAAGTATCCATTAACTGTTCATTATTCAAGCTAACAAGGAGCCGAACTTACAGATAAATCTAGTCTTGCCTAGTTAGTGCAGTTCCTAAGAATGTGTATTATTGAGTTATGAGTATATAAATTGGTAAATGTAGATCTTTCAGGATGTTGAGTGGGCTTTTTCTGTTGCCCCGGAGCTGAAAATTGCTGACAAAAGAACAAGGAGCCTTCTTGCATTTGAAGGCTGAAACTCCCTCTAGGGCTTATGATGAGGTCTCAGAACTGACCCTGATCCATTGTCACAAGTCTATCCCCTTCATTTTCTAAAAATTGTTATTTATTTTTTCTTGGCTATGCTGGGTCTTCGTTATTGCTCTGGCTTCTCTAGTGTCAGAGAGTGGGTGCTACTCCCTGGTTGTGGTGCACAGGTTTCTCAATGTGGGGGCTTCTTTTGTTGTGGAGCATGAGCTCTAAAGCATAGGCTCAGTAGTTGTGGCTCATGGGCTTAGTTGCTCTGCAGCATGTGGAATCTTCCTGGAGCAGGGATCCAATCCATGTCTCCTGCATTGGCAGGTGGATTCTTTACCACTGAGCCACCAGGGAAGCCCTGGAAGTGAAAGTGTTAGTCGCTCAGTTGTGACTCTTTGCAGCCCCATGGACTGTATCCCGCCAGGCTCCTCTGTCCATGGGATTCTCCGGGCAAGAATACTGGAGTGGTTTGCCACTCCCTTCTCCAGGGGATCTTCCCAACTCAGGGATTGAACCCAGGTCTCCTGCATTGCAAGTGTATCCTTTACTTTCTGAGCCGCTAGAAAGTCCCCTATCCCCTTCTTAATAAGCACACAGCTTAGGGGACAGGCAGAGGTCAAAAGAAGGACATTGTTCAGATGATGAGTCCTTAGCATCAGGGGTGCTGGGGTTTTTCCTCCCTTCTTTTCAAGGCAGAAAAAGTGCTCATTCCCTTCCCAGTCTGCATCCTGACAGTCATCAGGCAGTTCACTCAGACAGGGCAACCAAGGAGAGGCTGATGAAGGGACCATGTACCAGGTGTGACTGAAGTTGAGAGAAGCCAGTGAGGCATAGGGGAGCACCCTGACCATCATAGAAGGGGAGGCTTGAACCACCACAAACCCAAAGAGGCAAGGAGGGGTTGTGGAGACTGGAACCCAGAACTGGAGATGGAGAGGCGGGCAGCTGGTTGGACAGAAGGGCTTCTGAAGAGGGACCTAGTCACTGACAGTTTCCAGCCCTGCAAGGAAAGAGTCTAGGAAATAAATACCTCAATATCTTTCTGTAGACTCTTGTCTCCCAACAGCACCTCCCTTTGCCCAATCCAAGCAGAAGCCAGTGAGCAAAAGAGCCCAGTTGAAAGGAGAAGTCAGCCTCCTGGGCACCCAGAAGAGATGAGAAGTTGGGTGTGGATCTGGAGGATCAGGCAGGTTACCCAGCACCTCGTGATAGGGCACTCCGAGAATCAGTCATGGAGCATGGAGGGTCTTGGAGGCAGCATTAGGATTTTACTCTCTGGCAGGAATCTTAGCTCCAGTGCTGGGGGAAGAGCATGAAGAAGATGCTCCCAGCTTTTATCCTGCTCCAAATCTGGGGGACTCAGCCCAGGGTGATGGTGGGGAGGGGGAAGGGAAGACCTCAGTCACATGTGATGTTGATACAGTATTGTGGTGAAACTGCATTGAGTTGAATTGGGGTTTTTACCACCTGAAAGTGAATGGGAAAGGTTTGTTTAGGATACTGTTAAGGGAATAAGGAATGGTGGTTCCGCAGAGCACAGTCTAGGCAGTGACTGTAGAAAAGCAAAGACCTTATGTGTTTGTACTTCAAGGAGTTAAGACTCTTCAGTAAGCTGTTTACACGGGGAAGTCTAGGAACAATAGCACAAGTGTACAATTTATATGACAAGTGACAAATTATATAAACGACAATTGATGGGTTTCTGACCTCATGTGGTGATACTCCAAAAGTGTAGACTGCCCATTCTTGTTTCTGATTTGTTAGCTGAAAACCTATGACCAACTTCCTTTGAGTAAAATCCCATCATGAAAATTTAATTTTTAAATTAAGAATGCTGCCACTTTTCTCAAGAATTATTGAGTCCAATTACCCTTGAGTAGAGAAATTTGTATTAAAATGTATAGCTTCTGATCTTGACTATCTAATTTCAGTTCAGTTCAGTCGCTCAGTCGTGTCCAGCTCTTTGCGACCCCATGAACTGCAGCACACCAGGCCTCCCTGTCCATCACTAACTCCCGGAGTCTACCAAAATCCATGTCCATTGAGTCAGTGATGCCATCTAACCATCTCATCCTCTGTTGTCCCCTTCTCCTCCTGCCTTCAATCTTTCCCAGCATCAGGGTCTTTTCTAATGAGTCAGTTCTTTGCATCAGGTGGCCAAAGTATTGGAGCTTCAGCTTCAGCGTCAGCCCTTCCAATGAATATTCAGGACTGATGGACTGATTTCCTTTAGGATTGACTGGTTCGATCTCTTTGCAAGTCCAAGGGACTTTCAAGAGTCTTCTCCAACACCACAGTTCAAAAGCATCAATTCTTTGGCGCTCAGCTTTCTTTATAGTCCAACTCTCACATCCCTACATGACCACTGGAAAAACCATAGCCTTGACTAGATGGACCTTTGTTGGCAAAGTGATGTCTCTGCTTTTTAATATGCTGTCTAGGTTGGTCATAGCTTTCCTTCCAAGGAGTAAGTGCCTTTTAATTTCATGGCTGTAGTCACCATCTGCAGTGATTTTGGAGCCCCCCAAAATAGTCAGACACTCTTTCCACTGTTTCCCCATCTATTTGCCATGAAGTGATGGAACTGGATGCCATGATCTTAGTTTTCTGAATGTTGAGCTTTAAGCCAACTTTTTCACTCTCCTCTTTCACTTTCATCAAGAGACTCTTTAGTTCCTCTTCACTTTCTGCCATAAGGGTGGTGTCATCTGCATATCTGAGGTTATTGATATTTCCCCCGGCAATCTTGATTCCAAGTTGTGCTTCCCCCAGCCCAGAGTTTCTCATGATGCACTCTGCATATAAGTTAAATAAGTAGGGTGACAGTATACAGCCTTGATGTACTCCATTTCCTATTTGGAACCAGTCTGTTGTTCCATGTCCAGTTCTAACTGTTGCTTCCTGACCTGCATACAGGCTTTTCAAGAGGCAGGTGAGGTGGTCTGATATTCCCATCTCTTTCAGAATTTTCCACAGTTTATTGTGATTCACACAGTTAAAGGCTTTGGCATAGTCATTAAAGCAGAAGTAGATGTTTTTCTGGAACTCTGTTACTTTTTTCTGATTCAGCGGATGTTGACAATTTGATCTCTGGTTTCTCTGCCTTTTCTAAAACCAGCTTGAACATCTGGAAGTTCATGGTTCACGTATTGCTGAAGCCTCGCTTGGAGAATTTTGAACATTACTTTACTAGTGTGTGAGATGAGTGCAATTGTGCAATAGTTTGAGATTCTTTGGCATTGCCTTTCTTTGGGATTGGAATGAAAACGGGCCTTTTCCAGTCCTGTGGCCACTGCTGAGTTTTCCAAATTTGCTGGCATATTGAGTGCAGCACTTTCACAGCATCATCTTCCAGGATTTGAAATAGCTCAACTGGAATTCCATCACCCCCACTAGTTTTGTTTGTAGTGATGCTTCCTAAGCCCCACTTGACTTCACCTTCCAGGATGTTTGGCTCTCAAACATCATCATGATTAACTGGGTTGTGAAGATCTTTTTTGTACAGTTCTTCTGTGTATTCTTGCCACCTCTTCTTAATATCTTCTGCTTCTGTTAGGTCCATACCATTTCTGTCCTTTATTGAGCCCATCTTTACATGAAATGTTCCCTTGGTATCTCTAATTTTTTTGAAGAGATCTCTAGTCTTTCCCATTCTATTGTTTTCCTCAATTTCTTTGCATTGATCGCTGAGGAAGGATTTCTTATCTCCCCTTTCTATTCTTTTGAACTTTGCATTCAAATGGGTATATATTTCCTTTTCTCCTTTGCATTTCACTTCTCTTCTTTTCATAGCTATTTGTAAGGCCTCCTCAGATAGCCATTTTGCTTTTTTGCATTTCTTTTTCCTGGGGATGGTTTTGATCCCTGTCTCCTGTACAATGTCACGAACCTCTGTCCATAGTTCATCAGGCATGGTGTCTATCAGATCTAGTCCTTTAAATCTGATTTAAATATTCCTATTTTCCGAACTGCCATATGACCCAGCAATCCCACTTCTGGGCATACACACTGAGGAAACCAGATCTGAAAGAGACACGTGCACCCCAATGTTCATCGCAGCACTGTTTATAATAGCCAGGACATGGAAGCAACCTAGATGCCCATCAGCAGATGAATGGATAAGGAAGCTGTGGTACATATACACCATGGAATATTACTCAGCCGTTAAAAAGAATTCATTTGAATCAGTTCTAATGAGATGGATGAAACTGGAGCCCATTATACAGAGTGAAGTAAGCCAGAAAGATAAAGAACATTACAGCATACTAACACATATATATGGAATTTAGAAAGATGGTAACGATAACCCTATATGCAAAACAGAAAAAGAGACACAGAAATACAGAACAGACTTTTGAACTCTGGGAGAATGTGAGGGTGGGATATTTCAAAAGAACAGCATGTATACTATCAAGGGTGAAACAGATCACCAGCCCAGGTGGGATGCATGAGACAAGTGCTCGGGCCTGGTGCACTGGGAAGACCCAGAGGAATCGGGTGGAGAGGGAGGTGGGAGGGGGGATCGGGATGAGGAATACGTGTAAATCTATGGCTGATTCATATCAATGTATGACAAAACCCACTGAAATGTTGTGAAGTAATTAGCCTCCAACTAATAAAAAAATTAAAAAAAAATATTCCTATTTTCCTATGTACTTTCTCATTATAACATATATTATTTATTAATTTTAATTTTGGGCTCCCAAGGTGGCGCTAGTGGTAAAAAACCCACCTGCCAATGCAGGAGACATAGAGATGCAGGTTCAATCTCTGGGTCAGGAAGATCCCCTGGGGTAGGAAATGGGAACCCACTCCAGTATTCTTGCTTGGACAGAGGAGCCTAGTGGGCTATAGTCCATTGGGTCGAAAGAGTCAGATATGACTGAAGTGACTTAGCATGCATAATTTTAAGTAATTTTTTTATACCTCAGGGCCTTAATATTTGTTTTTCCCCTATATTGTATTATTTATTTTTAAGCAACAATAAACTGGTGACTATCTGAGGGATGAGTCAAGAGGCCCGTATCCCCCTTTAGAGCTTGTTAGCACTCCTAAAGGCCTCTCCCTAGTACCAGGGAAAGTGGTTGATGCTGGCTGGGGTCACTCCTAGGATGTGGTGGTCAGTCATTTTACTCATTGACTCCTCTCCTTCCACACCTTGTGAAGGCTGGACTTACTGCCCTTTGTGGTTAAGCAGGGCCATGGAACCAGTTTGGGTCAGTAGGTTGTTGAGGTTGGCGTTTCTAGTTTTTAGAGCAAAGTGCCTACCTTGAGAGTTTGGAGTTGTTACTGCCGCGTGCATTAGCCTGAGGTACTGGGTGGAGGCAGTGGGGGTGGGGTGGGGGCGGCCGCCCAGGTGCTGTGTGTCAGGAAACAGAGGTCTCCGTTTCAGAGGTCTGTGCACACAGGCGTCCTGCATGCAGGTGTCTGAAAAGGCCACCTGAGCCCCTCAGCCTGGCTGGGCACTCTCCCCGTGGAAGGACTTACCGTGGGATAATAGTTTGACACTTCTGGAGAAAATGTAGTCATGGAATGTTCTATTAGTACTCCTGGGCTGCCAGAAACCTGTGAGATGTATAAAACATCTTTTGGTAAAAGAGTAGAGCCTTTTATACCATGTTCTGACTCTTAAATAGGGAAGAACCGTTTGACTCAGCTTCCCTCCTGGTAGGTAGGATTCTGTAAATTCTTTTTTCTTGGACTTTTCTTCATTTCTCTTCAGTATGGAAATGGAGGAGGAGCTGTCTGGTTTCAGGATTGCTGACACCTGGGTTGTCAGTCCTCTGACTGATGGTCCCCAGAAGAGACTCTGAGCAGACACTGCTGCTCCCCCTTCTCCAGATCCCTGGTGACAACCAGGCCAGGACAGAAGCTCAGAGACTGTGATGGAAACCCGCAGAGCTCAATAAACACAGGAAACAGTTCTGGAAAAAAAATGTTAATGAATCCTTTTGTAAAACTAGTAAGACTGAACAGGCTGAGTTGCTCACAACAATCAGGCCACATCCTTTAACAAGGTCTTCACATGTTATTTTTTATTTTTATTATACCAGTTATGACAGAGACATATTCTTCTTTTAAAACATAGCTCAGGATTGTGCTAACTTCCTTATGACCACATCACTGGTCTGAGACATCTGTTCGCCTTTTTCCAGGTGAGGCCATGAGGACTTGAGTATGAGAGTTGAAATTTAGCACGGATCCTTCTTACACAGACCCTCAGTGTTCCCGGTTCGTCAGCCCCTTTGTTCAGTTTTCTTGAGATCACTTCAGTTCAGTCGCTCGGTTGTGTCTGACTCTTTGCAACCCCATGGACTGCAGCACACCAGGCTTCCCTGTCCATCACCAACTCCTGGAGCTTACACAAACTCTTCAGTTGGTGATGCCATGCAACCATCTCATCCTCTGTTGTCCCCTTCTCCTCCTGTCCTCAATCTTTCCCAGCACCAGGGTCTTTTCAAATGATCCAGTTCTTCACATCAGGTGGCCAAAGTACTGGAGTTTCAGCTTAAGCATCAGTCAATCCAATGAACATTCAGGATTGATTTCCTTTAGGATTGACTGGTTGGATCTCCTTGCAATCTAAGGGACTCTCAAAAGTCTTCTCCAACACCACAGTTCAAAAGCATAAATTCCTCAGTGCTCAGCTTTCTTTATAGTCCAACTCTCACATCCATATGTGACTACTGGAAAAACCATAGCTTTGATTAGATGGACCTTTGTTGGCAAAGTAATGTCTCTGCTTTTTAATATGCTGTCTAGTTTGGTCATAGCTTTTTTCCCAAGGACCAAGTGTCTTTTAATTTCATGACTACAGTCACCATCTGCAGTGATTTTGGAGCCCAAGAAAATAAATTCTGTCACTGTTTTCATTGTTCCCCCATCTATTTGCCATGAAGAGATGCGACCGGATACCATGATCTTAGTTTTCTGAAGGTTGAGTTTTAAGCTAACTTTTTCACTCTCTTCTTTCACTTTCATCAAGAGGCTCTTTTGTTCTTTTTCGCTTTCTGCCATAAGGGTGGTGTCATCCACATATCTGAGGTTATTGATATTTCTCCCAGCAATCTTGATTCCAGCATGTGGTTCATCCAGCCTAGCATTTCCCATGATGTACTCTGTATATAAGTTAAATAAGCAGGGTGACATACTCCTTTTCTGATTTGGAACCAGTCTGTTCTTACCTGTCCAGTTCTAATTGTTGCTTCTTGACCTGCATATAGATTTCTCAGGAGGCAGGTCAGGTGGTCTGGTATTCCCTCTGTTTTAGAATTTTCCACACTTTGTTGTGATCCATAGTCAAAGGCTTTGGTGTAGTCAATGAAGCAGAAGTAGATGTTTCTTTTGAACTCTCTTGCTTTCTCGATGATCCAATGGATGTTGGCAATTTGTTCTCTGGCCTCTCTGCCTTTTCTAAATCCAGCTTGAACATCTGGAATTTCATGGTTCACATACTGTTGAAGCCTGGCTTGGAGAATTTTGAGCATTACTTTGCTGCTCTGTGGAGATATCTGGATACATAAATAGAAAGTCATCGTTCCTCTAGAGAAGGAAAAGGCAGAGTTGAGTGTGATATTTTGACTTAAATAAGAATTTAAATCAAACATATTGATGTTTGATAGAAAACAACAGAATTCTGTAAAGCAATTATCCTTCAAATAAAAAATAAGTAAATTTAAAAAAATAAATTCTTTGCTTTCCTATAGGTTCTTGAAAAAATTTTGTTTACTTACAGTAAAAATCAAAATATAACTTATTTTGCTCAAAGAAAATGCAGTATTTTCTGAATCTTCTTTTGTTGTTCCTTAAATTTTCCTTCTTACTTTGGCCAAGAGTTTTCAAAAGTCTACGCAACCATGGAGCCTCTGCCTCAGAGGGGGCTTGGGGTTCCCTTTAAACCACCCTTTTATGGAGGGTACCTTAGAGAAGAAAGGGATACACAAAGTTATTCACACAGTTCTAATTCAGTTCTAGTACCTCATCTTTCAGTTGTTACTTTGACTTTAAATTTCAATTTGACCCTGAATTTCAAATTCTTCTGTCCATTGTGTTCTGGCATCTGATCTCATAATTTCATTCTCCTTCTGCTTTGCCCTGTTTCAGCCTGCTTGCCTTTGAGCCAGAAGTCCCAGTCTCTGCTTATGTGTAAATAAACATGAAGGCAAACCCCAAAGTCTTACCTGGCTCCCTTTTCCTAATCTCTGCTACTTGTCCTATTTCTTTTGCTTGTGCCAGTGTGTACCCATGTGACATCTGTCCCTAATGGAAGTTGTTCCTCAAAGTTAACTAACTTCCGAGCTGTGACCCTAAATACAAAGTTTCTCTATTGACTAATTTCCCTGTCCTATTCTTTCTTGGTCCACTTGCAGCCCTGGTTTTGGTGCTAACACCAGAAGTTCTGGGACCAAAAGCGGGAAAGGCCAGCTCAGAAGAAAACACCCTTCTCACTTCAAAAACAGTTAGGATGAAAGAATTCATTTGAATCAGTTCTAATGAGATGGATAAAACTGGAGCCCATTATACAGAGTGAAGTAAGCCAGAAAGATAAAGACCAATACAGTATACTAACGCATATATATGGAATTTAGAAAGATGGTAACGATAACCCTATATGCAAAACAGAAAAAGAGACACAGATGTACAGAACAGACTTTTGGACTCTGTGGGAGAAGGCGAGGGTAGGATGTTTTGAGAGAATAGCATCAAAACATGTATACTATCAAGGGTGAAACAGATCACCAGCCCAGGTTGGATGCATGAGACAAGTGCTCGGGGCTGGTGCACTGGGAAGACCCAGAGGGATGGGGTGGGGAGGGAGGTGGGAGGGGGGGTCGAGATGGGGAATACATGTAAATCCATGGCTGATTCATGTCGATGTATGGCAAAAACTACTACAATATTGTAAAATAATTAGCCTCCAACTTATAAAAACAAATGGAAAAAAAAAAACCAGGATGTTTTCTCTCAAGGAAAAAAATCTACAGAAAGAGAAAGAAAGCCCCCTGACCCTTTCTCCCTTGTTCCAAGCTCACTTTTTCCAGTTTAGAATGTTATTACCTCAGCACTGCTAGGAAACATCAAAGCATACATGATAAAAATGAGATTTGTCGTGCTGTAAGGAAGTTAGGAATATCTGTATTTAAAAATCATCCTTGTAACATAAATCTTGCTATGTGTGAAAGGAATACCTTTTGGGAATGGATTTGCAGTAAGCCACATGTCTCTGGAGGGTGGTGGATTTCACAGACTATTACATTGAGTTTCTTTTTGTCTCAGATTGGCTTAAATTCACAAAAAAATGTGAATCTCAATGCCATGCTTATGTTGAGCAAAAATCAACAAAGAGCAATTACACAGCAATTTCGCTGTGAATCCTGTTCAGTCTCTTCAAACCTACCTGTGAGCCAGATTTCCTCCTGTCCTCTTAAGTCAGGTTTGAGGTTACTCATGGCTTTTCCAGCCCACAACGTGTTTTTTTTTTTTTTTTTGGCAGGACTGGGTGATTTTTGCTTTGCGTGGGTTTTCTCTAGTTGTGGTGAGCAGGGTCTTCTCTTTATTGTGGTGCATGGGTTTCTCATTAAGGTGGCCTCTTCTGTTGTGAGGCATACATTCTACGCATACGGCTTCAGTAGTTGCAGCAGGCTGCTGAGTAGTTGGGGCACCCAGACTTAGTTGCTCTGTGGCATGTAAAATATTCCTGAACTAGGGATTGAACCCATGACCCCAGCATTGGCGGCGGATTCTTATCTGCTGCGCCACCAGGGAAGTCCTCAAGCCCATAACTTTTTAAGTTGCCTGGAGATATGATGTTTATCTGGCTGCCCTCTTGGGACACTGAATTGCCTCTTACTGTCAAGAGTCACCTTCAAAATATCTCTAACATGCGCACCTCCCATAGTGTCTGCTTGACCCCAGGAAGCTCATGTATTTGCCCTACAGTGGTACTCTCTTGACATCACCATCACGGGGAGATGGGCCTTTCATAGTATTTATCTTCATTCTTTTCTGGCTGAGGAGTCTCCTGTCTTACCCATTGCCTCTCCTCGAGGTGATGTGAAGTAAACTCCTGATGGTCCTTGTCTGCAGGCTCGTTCATGTGCAAATCTCCCTTTAGTTCTCTGTTTCTCAGAGAACTAAAGTTTCCTGCAGAAGACTGAAGCTTTATGGCTGTATTCTGGCCTTGGGAAGTTGACTGAAGTAATTCAGACTCTGGTGAGCCTGTTGTCTAGAAGCTTCCTATTCCTCTTTTCTCTCTTCTCTCATGGTGGTGACCCAAGTCCCAAGTGGAGACCTAACTCCTGGAAGCTATGGATGAAGAGAACCTCCACACTTGCTTTTTTTTTTGTTATTGTTGTTTACTCACTAAAATGTTGGGTTTGTCTTTTGTAGCAGCAAGGTGAAGGAAGTGAACTTATTTTTTCTCTTCATTATGGTTTGTCACAGGATATTGAACATGGTTTCTGGTGCTCTGCAGCAGGACCTTGCTGTTTATGCATCCTGTATATACTAGTTGCATCTGCTAATCCCAAACTCCCAGTGCATCCCTCCTCTCTGCCTTCTGGGCAACCACAAGTCTGTTCTCTGTGTCTGTGAGTCTGTTTCTGTTTCATAGGTAAGTTCATTTGTGTCATATTTTAGATTCCACATATATAAATGATATCCTAGGTTATTTGTCTTTCTCAGAAAGTAGATTTCTTTTACCTCAGTTCTCATACTTTGGGAGCTGATTTGGGTGAAGGTCTGCATATTGCATGTTTGGAGACCTCCTCTGAGAGTGGTGTGCGGTCCGCCCTGCTCCTCCCTCCCAAGTGCAGACATGGTGCTGCGTGGGCCGTGCTCTCATCCTGCTGTGGCCCCTTCATTCTTCCGCACGTCCTCCATGTCAGGTCTGAAATCACCGTGATTTTTAATATCCTTTGTAAATATTACTATTTATACAAATGCCTTCCCTCTCTCCTTTCTTCCCCCAGCTCCTATCTCCCTCTTTAATTTCCTTTAATTTTTTCTACTTTTTCTATTTTCTTTTTCTTTTACCATTTGGTTTTCCACATGCAACACCTTCTTTTTGGAGCTTTATTTCCTGCTCTCACCTTGTTGCCCAGGGTTCAGTCTTCAGGAGTGAGGCTGGGGTTGGTTTTTCTGAGGAGCCGCCTCTGTCCCCATGGGTCATGTCTGCATGACCCTCACCTGCCTCCCTGCAGCTCTGCTGCGGTAGAGTTGTCTGCTGTGTCTGTCTCTCCTCTGCGAGAATTCAAGCTCCTTGGGAAGGAATTTCTGCCTTCTCCATGACACTGCTAGAACCTAGTATAATGACTGGGACAGGGAGGTGCCAAAAATATTTGCTTAGAATGAAATGTGATGTCTAGAAAACCACCAGGTTGCCATCTTTAGCTTCAGTATGGAGTTCACTGGAGCCATGGACTCCAAGATTTATGTTCATTTACCCAGTAGGAGAATTTAAAAAAGTTTCATGTGCTCTCATACATTTTGATGGTGATGTCTAAAAGTTCTAATTATATATTGAGATAGTTTTAAAGAATGCAATTTACAGTGCGAGTGGATATTGACATTTTAAAGTGAAACCACTATATCATCCTTTAAATGTATCAGTGGAATATAAATATCACGGTGATTTGATGACCCATCATCATTTTAAAAATACATGAATAAACTCATTTTTAAAGTCAAAATTTTACCTTGTTCCTTTCTTTCCTTCCAATTATATTTTATTCCTTTTTCCTCAAAAATGTCTTTACTGTATTATATTGTTTTGATTAAATGTTATATTGATAACCCTATATTGATTTAAAAGATATGATAATCAATAGAAATATTTATATATATATGTATGCATATGGTATGGGAAGGCTACACCAGTGACTCAGTGGTAAGGGTTTCACCTGCAATGCAGGGGACTCAGGAGATGTGGGTTCAATCCCCGGGTCGGAAGATCCCCTGGAGAAGGGCATGGCAACCCACTCTAGTATTCTTGCCTGCAGAATCCCATGGCCAGAGGAGCCTGGCAGGCTACCGTTCATGGGGTTGCAGAGTCAGACATGACTGAAGTGACTTGGCACACACACACATATATATAGTATATATTTATATGTGTGTAAATATTTATGTACACACAGAATTTAATTCACATATATGTGCAGTATGTATGTGTTCTATTTATCTTGTACATATATAGTACCTAAGTTTTTAATTTTTCAGTGTTTTATTTATAATTATTACACTCTAGATATTAAATTCTTCTATCATAACAATCACTTATTTACATAATTGATCAAAAAAGCACAAATACAGTAAAAGGCTTGATAAGTAATTGTTAAAGGTAGAAATAAAATTTTATCAGAAATGCATTTGGTAATATAAACACAGAAGATTTTTTTTTTCCTTTGGATTATCCTTCTTCTTTGCAACCGAAATAGGACATTCAAATATTCTAGCTATTAGATCTATTAGCTAGTAACATGATTAAGGCACTCCTTAAATATTCCTGAAAGCGAAACACTTGACTTCTAAAAGCATTTATTACCTAGTTCACTATTAGATTTGCTCTCTGTTTTTAAGTACAATAATGTATTTTTCAAGATATAGCGGTTGTGTATAAGTGATAGATTTAATTCATTTGTTTAGAGACACCAGTTTTGACTTGGTATATCTTAAAGAGACTGAGTATAATGGTTGGATGGCATCACTGACTCGATGGACATGAGTTTGAGCAAGCTCTGGGAGTTGGTGATGGACAGGGAAGCCTAGCATGCTGCAGTCCATGGGGTCACAAAGTGTCAGACATGACTGAGTGACTGAACTGAACTGATACATGCACATAATCATTGGTGCTACAGATTTAGGCCATTTACTTTGTGGAAAATATTTACTCTATACACCAAAGCCATATTCCATTGTTAAAAGATCTACCAAATCAGACCCAATTTCTGTCAGAAAAAGTTTAACTTTATTTTTTAACTCAAGGCGACGTGTTAGCACGTTTTCTCTGAGGCAGAAATGTCACTCCTGAGGCAGGTTGTGTGGTTGTGGGTTGTTGTCTGGGTGATGCCATGATGCAGGGTACTGCTCCCAGTTGAGTGTTTCTCATTACTGTCCTATTCCCTTTGCTCCCACTAGAAGTCCCTCAGGAATGGTGTGCTCTTTGAGAGTCACCAAGAGACGCAGGAGGTGAGGTTATGAAGTGAAAATTGCCATCACTCCCTTATGTATCCAAACTCAAGACATCACCACACAAACCAACACACCAAGTTTCTAAGGCAGCTCTGCCCTTAACAGAAGTAAATGGGAGTACAAAGACATTTATGCGTTTTCTGTTTATTTCTGAATTTTCTAAATTTTCAAAAATGACCATGTTGTACATTTCAACCTTTCAACCTTTAAATATGACACATTAATATTGGAATAAAAGCTGAGTTATTCAGCACTGAACCAATCAGAAATCTCTAAAAACACCTATTATTGACATCTTCAGATTGAAATTCTCAGTATTCTGTCTAGCTACAGTACAGAATCCCCTTAGGTTAGAGCAGATCAATGCCAATGTTGATTTTCAGTGCGGTTAATGTGGGTTTGCTGAATACTCTTTACAGATGAAGTTCCAATTAAAATGGATGATTCAAGTTTTCCCAGCACCACTTATTGAAGAGACTGTCTTTTTGCCATTGTATATTCTTGCCTCCTTTGTCATAGATTAGGTGACCATAGGTGTGTGGGTTTATCTCTGGATTTTCTATCTTCTTCCATTGATCTATACTTCTGTTTTTGTGCAAATACCATAATGTTTTGACTGTTGCACTGTTGATGGTAATGTAAATTGTTACTCCACTATGGAGAATAGTATGGAGATTCCTTAAAAAACTAAAAATAAAACTACCATATGGTCTAACAATCCTACTTCTGGGCATACATTTGAGAAAATCATAATTTGAAAAGATACATGCACCTCAATGTTCACTGCAGCACTATTTATGACAGCCATGACATGGGAGCAATCTAAATGTCCATCAACAGAGGAATGGATAAATAAGATATGGTGCATATATAGAATGGAGTATTACTCAGCCATAAAAAAGAATAAAATAATGCCATTTGCAGCAATATGGGTGGACCTAGATATTGTCATACTGAGGGAAGAAAGTCAGACAGAGATAAATATCACATGATATCCCTTATATATGGAATATGAGAAAGGGTACAAAATAGTCACAGATTTAGAAAACAAACCTATGGTTATCAGAGGGTTGAGGTGGGGAGGGATTAATTGGGAGACTGGAACTGACAGATACATGCTACTGTATATAAAACAGATAACTTACAAGGATCTGCTGTATGGCGCCGGGAACTCCACTCAATGTTCTGCAACGACCTATATGGGAAAGAAATCTAAAAAGGAGTGGATATGTGTATAACTGTTTTGGGTTTCCCAGGTAGTGCTAGTGGTAAAGAATCTGCCTGCAATGCAGGAGACCCAGCATCGATCCCTGAGTCAGGAAGATTCCCCTGGAGGAGGGAATGGTAACCCACTCTAGTATTCTCACCTAGAGAAGCCCATAGACAGAGGAAGCTGGTGGGCTACAGGCCATAGGTCACAAAGAGTCTGGCATGACTAAAATAACTTAAGTGAAGTGAAGTGAAAGTCTCTCAGTCATGTCTGACACTGGACTGTAGCCTGCCAGGCTCCTCTGTCCATGGAATACTCCAGGCAAGAATACTGGAGTAGGTAGCCAGCCGTTCCCTTCTCCCGGGGATCTTCCCAACCCAGGGGTCAAATGACTTAGCATGCACACAAAACTGTTTTACTTTACTATACAGCTGAACATAGCAGAACATTGTAAATGAACTATATTCCAATAAAATTTCTAAAAAGATAAAAATGACCATAGATTTTCAGACTTCAATCATGTATACTCTGGAGGATGGAAATGATTGATAGATGCATAGTTGCAGAGGATAAAAAAAAGTTGTATCAAACAAGAAAGTATTAGAACCAGCAGGAGATGACACTTATGAAAATATATACAGAAAACTTAGAAATGATAAAATTACTAATCAGTCTTCAGTAAACTCAGCAGGCAATAAGTTGCAGAGCTGCTAATGAATTATTAAACTGAAACATAGCCCTGTATTAAGATAAAAGGGAGCTCAAAAATGGCATCTTCCAAATGATATGAAGCAAATGTGACAATCAGAAACTTTGAAAATGTTGTGAGGGTGTAAGGGGGTGCTATTTGCTTCCCATGTTTTTCTATCAATTACGCATTTTTCAAGTAAACCTAAAGAGGTTCCTAATTAAGCTCCTTGTGCAGCTGTCAGAAGACTTTTTTCTTTATTTAGTACCAAGCTCAGAGCCTGTGATAAAACATCCATGATTACAAATATCAGTGAAAAAGCAAATGAATTAAAGATGCGCCCAAGACTATGAGCACCATTCAGGTCGCTCCTGAGTAGAGTTGTCTACAACATTGCAAACGACTGCAGTTGGGATTCTCCAAGAACTCCTTCTCCTCCCTTTATTCTCATATAGACATGTATCTATTGGCACATGATGTTATTATGAATGTGAAATTACTAGAGCACCAAGAAGGCTTATTACCCACTAGTGAAGGAGAGAACAAACCACCTGGAATGGAGAGGTTGTGGGAAGCCATCCATCAACTCAAAATCTTGGTGCTGATTTTGGAAGATCACACTCTTGAGAGTCAGACTTTGTAAAGAGAGAAAAATTAGAATTTCTCCCTGAATAGATCAAGAGACATTGTGCTGGAATCAAGCTAAAGAGCTCTCTTTTACATTCTGGGAAAGAAAGAGTAACCAGCAGGAAGACTCACCCTCTGTGAGGATGAAAGCAGGACAGACAGAAGAAAGACAGGATGTCAGAGGAACCTACAGAGAAAGCTGGGGTGGGGGCAGAAGGTTTGTTTTGGAAATGCTTGGCTAAGTTTTGTTTGGTAAAAACCCCTGATAAGTTGAGGGAGAATCTGAGAACATCTGGAGTGGTGGCCCTCTGCTCGCTTATTCTACCTTTGGTCATATATCACCAGGAAGGGACTCTTGAGAGTCCCTTGGACAGCAAGGAGATCAAACCAGACAATCCTAAAGGGAATCAATCCTGAGTACTCATTGGAAGGACTCTACTGAAGCTGAAGCTCCAATACTTTGGCCACCTGATGTGAAGGGTCGACTCATTGGAAAAGACCCTGATACTTTGAAAGACTGAAGGCAGGAGGAGAAGGGAAAGACAGAGGATGAGATGGTTGAATGGGATCACTGACTCAATGGACATGAGTTTGAGCAAACTCTGGGAGATTGTGAAGGACAGGGCAACTTGGTGTGCTGTAGTCCCTGGGGTCACAGAGAGTTGGATGCGAATGAGTGACTGAACACCACCACCACCAGACAAAGGAGCAGAATCCGAGGTTGTAGAAGGCACACAGATCAAAGATTGTAGCTGATTTTCCACAGCCTAAGGAGAGATGGCAGGAAATCTGGGAAGACTCATGGTGGCAGCCGTGATCAGAGTCCTGGTGAACAGGCAGAGGCCTGGGGTCAGGCTCAGGAGAACACAGAGGTGAAATGGCAGAGTCCACCCTCAACCAGGAGTGGTGGTTGGTGGGCAGACACCTGTGGACTGGGGAGAGGACCTGTGGGGCCCCAGAGAACACAAGGCTGATGTCCAGAGAGCACTGTGATGAGGCACCTTGGCCAGAGACAGCAGAGACCCAGGGGCAGCACAGAGAAGAGGACCTTTGGCCATAAATGTGGAGATGACTGCCTGTTTAGGGGAATCAGATGACCGTTTGGGGCAGGAAAGTGGGAGTGAGGAAGGTGCCATGGGTGACTGAGTACTCAGTAACTTTGAAGTTACTTTGAAGAAGGCTGACTTATTGTCAATAGGCAAGACCCAGTGGGCACTCTGTGTCCCTCTGCCACAGCACAGTGCGCTTGATTACAGAACACAGAGAACTGGGGTTTGGTTTCATTTAACCAAGAATGGAAACTCCTTCTCTTACATAAAATTCCAGAGTTGTGTGAACAAGGCTTCTCTATGAAGCCATGTTGTGTTATTTCTACGATGTCACATTTTCCTCCTGGTCCAAGATGGTAGCTGCTTATTCTTTCTCTCTTTTATTTTTTAACACTGACCTACATGCCCACGTGGATTAACTAGTTTTCAGAGATTACTACCACTTCTGGTTTGTCCATGGCATTGAGATTAAATGTCACTGCTGTTTGTCTCTACAGTAGTCCTGTTATTTTATTTTATTTATAATTCCCTTAAGGCAAACATTGATCCCTGGGTTGGGAAGATCCTCTGGAGAATGGAATGACTACCCACTCCAGTATTCTTGCCTGTAACACACATTTAAATGTCATTTGTATAATGGATGACAGTAGGATATGATGCTATTATTTACTGTGGTCTCTATTTCTAACTTATCATCACGGGTGATCAATTTTAGCTCTTGGTTATCTCTCAATCCAGCCACTTCTCTCCATCTTTCCCTTCTAATTGAAATCACCACCTGTCTTAACAGGACTATGAAAGAGCTCCTTATCAGAGCTTCCTGACTCACGTGTGCCTCTTCTCCACCCTGTTCTTCACCGGGAAACCTCTTCCTCTGTCCTGCCTCCCATGCTCCTCAGGACGTGTCACAGGAGAGAAGTTACTGTACATAGTGCTGCTGTGTCTTGTTATCTAGGGCATGGGCGGGGAACCCCCACCCCCGATTCTTGATGGAGAAAGCCTCTGGGATCTGACTGACTGTCAGAATTTTCCTTTGATGCTAACATCTGTACATGTGGGTTCGTAAGTGTTCAAGACATGACAAAAACTGCTGGAGCTTATTTCTAGGAATGGTGCCACGTTGGCTGAATGAGGTTGACTTAGTCTTTGGAGGGGTCTGTTGACTCTTTCAGAGAACGCAATGGCACCCCACTCCAGTACTCTTGCCTGGAAAGTCCCATGGACAGAGGAGCCTGGTAGGCTGCAGTCCATGGGGTCGCGAAGAGTCGGACATGACTGAGTGACTTCACTTTCACTTTTCACACTTATGCATTGGAGAAGGAAATGGCAACCCCTCCAGTGTTCTTGCCTGGAGAATCCCAGGGATGGGGTCGCACAGAGTCGGACACGACTGAAGTGACTTAGCAGTAGCAGTAGCAAGTGACTCTTTCCTGAAGCTTCAAAGACCATGTCTAGATCACTAAGCCTCTTCTTCTTGGTAGCTTCCCAGGGGTGCACCTCCCCTTGCTGTCAGAGAAGTGACTTTTGGAGGTGATAGACCCGGAGAGAGAGAGAGAAGGAGGTCCCTTAGCCGCTGGGGTGAAAAGCTGCTGAAGTCTGCCTTGATCTTAGTCAAGGAGATGGGGTTAGTGTGGGGTGGCCACATAGACTGCTGAGCAAAAATTTTGCAGGGGAATGATGGATTCCTTAGTCCAGTCATACTTCTCTCTCCCCACTCCCTTGGCTTACTCTCAATTAGAATTGGAAGGCCAGGAGTTTAGAAATCAGGATTTTAATTCAGAATCTGTGGCAAAAGAATCTTTCTATGGACTATTCATAAAATGTTCTCTGAAAGGAATAATAGTTGTAATTAATAATCCTCCCTGGTTTACTTCTAGGGGAACCCTGGGACCTTTAGGAATATGGGTCTGTTTCACTGTGGGAATATCATCTTTGACACAGCTATCAAAGGAATATACATGGAATTCATCTGTATGCTACTAGAAAATGCAATATAAAATTCTATGTTGAAAGAGACTAGACTTCTGCTGTCTCACTATAATTGGAGCATCACTGTATCATGATTCAATTGCCCCTTCTTTTCCTGTATTACCTGCTTCCCATCCAGCCCCCATTCCTTTGTGTTGGCAACATACACTCAAACAGGTGTAAGGTTAATAATTTTCACATATGAGCCATTGCATTATTGTTTTTTTGCATTCACTATTCTCACCTAAATGAATTGTGAATGACTAAAGTTCACAAGATTCAATTTATTTGTTGTTGGGAAATTTGAACCTATTATCCAGTCCTAGGTGAGCTTGTACAATTTGCTAACCTTTGTTCTATTCTCATTTTATATGAAATTATTTTTTGGGCAAGGATAATGATTTATCTCTCCTCTTAATTGGGAAGTATATAAATTCATGAGAGAGTTGTGCTAACATGTTTTTCTTCTACATGGGAAATAGCACTTTTTAAAAATATTTTATTGTGGAGAAGAATTAGGTATGTTTTACAGGTAGGGTCAAAACCAGTAACCTAAATATAAAGAGAAATAGAGACCACAGGACTGTAAATATAGAGGACTCTTGATGTAAATGTGCCTGAATAACACCTCTTTGCATAGTAATTACGGGTGTCTAGACACATATATAAATATATGGTCTCATTCTTACTTGTTATGTTTTTATACTGCACTTGGTACTAAAGTCCCTCAAGCCTACTTCTATTACTCCCTTATTGAGTCACTTTGGGTGAAGCAGTGTGTTCACGATCCTAGAAAATTTACTGGGACATCAGCTATGTGAAAACATGAGCTGTCTTCATCAGTCTATCCCTTAAAGGCCATTCCACCCAAGGCTGTAGAAATATCCTAGTGAGTTTCCAACTAAATACTCTAGGAAAACTGTCTAATAGGTCTTTCTGCAATGATGGAAAAGTTCCACATCTGTCCAGTATCCAAAATGAGAACTAGCACTTGAAATACGGCTAGTTTAAGGACCTGAATTTTTTATTTTATTTAACTTTGAGTTTAAGCAACCATATATAGTTGGTGATTACTGTACTGAATGGCGTGGCTCTCGAGCTGTCTTTCTCCCCCATTTTGTTGAGAAATAATTGACATACATCACTGTATAAGGTAAAGGATATAGCATGATGGTTTGATTTATACATATTGTGCAGTGACAGTTCAGCTAACATCCGTCACTTCATGTAGATACAATAAAAAGACAGGAAAGAGGAAGAAAATATCCTTGTGATTAGAACTCTTAGAATTAACTCTCTTAACTATTCTGTATATCATATAGCCATTTCCACTGTAATAAACCTGCTGTACACTATATTCTCTGTGCTGATTTATCTTATAAGTAGAAGTTTATACCTTTTGACCACCTTCCTCCAGTTCCTGCTCCCGCTACTCTCCACCCCTGACAACTACAAGTCTGATCTCTTTGTCTCTGAGGTGTTTTGTTTTGTTCTGTTCTGTTTTTAAGATTCCATGTATAAGTAAGACCATGCAGTATTTTGTCTCTTTTCGTCTGACTTATAATGCTGTCAAGGTTCGTCCACTTTTGATACCTTTTATTTCGTTACTTGCCTGATCACTCTAGGTAGAACTTCCAGTATTATATTGAGTAGGAGTGTTGAGAGTGGGCATCCTTTTCTTGCTCCTGATATTAGAGGAGAAGTTTTCAATCTTTCACCATTGAGTATGATGTGGTGGGATTGTCATACATCACCTTTATTATGTTGAAATGTGTTCTTTCTATCCCTAATTTGTTAAGAGTTTTCATCATGATGAATGCTGAATTTTGTCAAATGCTTTTTCTGTATATTGAGATGATCATAGATTCATTTCTTTCATTTAGTAATGTGATGTATCATATTCATTGATTTATGTTGAATCATCTTTGCATCCCAGTGATAAATCCCACTTGATGATGATGAATAATCCTTTTAACATACTGCTATATTTGGTTTGCTAGTGTTTTATTAAGAATCTTTGCACCTATAATCATCAGAGATATTGACCTGTAACATTCTTTTCTAGTAGTTTCCTTTTCTGACTTTGGTATAAGAATATGCTGGCCTTTTAAAATGAGTTTGGGAGAATTTATTTTTTTCAATTTATTGAAAAAGAGCTTGGGAAGGATTAGTGTTAATTCTTCTGTAAACATTTGCTAAAATTCACCAGAAGAGCCTGGGCTTTTCTTTGGAGGTATTTTGTTTTTGTCTTTGCTTTTCTGTTCTTGTTTGTTTTTTAACTTCTTTAGCCTTCTTTCTAGTAATTGGTCTATTCAGATTTCCTATTTCTTCTTGTTTCAGTCTTGAAAAATTGTATTTTTGTAAGGATTTTTCTGCTACTTCCAGCCTGTCTAGTTTGTTAGTATATATTGTTCAATGTAGCCCCCATGATTCTGTGAATTTCTGTGGTAAGAGTTGTAATGTACCCTTTTTTTTTTTAATTTATAATTTTGTTGGTTTTGTAATTTCTCTTTTTCCCTTGATTAGTTAAAGGTTTGTCAGTTTTATTAGTTTAAAGAGCCAACTCTTAGTTTAATCTTTGCTGTTACTTTATTTTTTAATGAAATCACTTTTTAGGTATTATCTTTTATTTTTTTGCTATGCTGGGTCTTAGTAGTGGCATGTGAGATCATTAATTTGCATTGTCGCATGTGAGATATTTAGCTCTGACATGCAGCTTTCTATTATTCTCATGCTCTCTATTTTATTTATTTCTGCTCTAATTTTTATTTCCTTTTCCTCCTGATTTGGGTTCAGTTTCTCTTCTTTTTCTAGTTCCTTAAGGCATAGAGCTAGGTTATTTATCTGGGATCTTTCTTGCTTCTTAATGTAGACATCTATTTCCCTCTTTTATAAAAAGTAGTTCTTAACTACTTTTCCCACGTCCCATAAATTATGGTATGTTGTGTTTTCATTTTAATTTGTCTAAAGAAACTTTAAATTTCCCCTTTAACTTCTTTGATTCATTGGTTGTTCAGGAGAGTGTTAATTTCTATGTGTTCATGAATTTTCCAGTGTTCTTCTTGTTATTGATTTCTAGTTTCATGCCATTGTTGTCAGAAAAGTTAACTAGGTATTATTTTAATCTTCTTGAATTTTTAAAAGTTATACTCAGTTTATAGTTATTATGAAATATTGTCTATATTCTTCATGTTGTGCAACATATCCTTGTAGCTTATTTTAAGCCGAATAGTTTGAACCTCTTACTTCTGTACCCCTTTCCCTCTCCTCTCTCCACTGGATGCCACTAGTTTGTTTTCTATATCTGTGAGTCTGCTTCTTTTTAAAATTATATTCACTAGTTTGTGCTGTTTTTTATATTCCATATATATGTGATATCATACAGTATTTGTCTTTCTCTATTTGACTTTTTTCACTAGCATCATGCCCTCAAAATCCATCATGTTTCTGCAAATGTCAAAATTTTATTCTTTTTTCATGACTAATATTCCATTGTATATATATTCCACTTTTTGTTTATCCATTTATCTGTTGGTGGACACTTAAGTTGTTTCTATATCTTTGCATTTGTAAATAATGTTGTGATTGACATTGGGGTGCTGATATTTATTGAACTTATCTGAGTCTGAGCTTTTGGGTTATTTTGGATTAATTGCTGGGTCCAAGAGTAGAATCACTGGGTTGTATGATAAGTCTATTTTTAGGTTTTTGTTTTCTGAGAAATCTCCATACTGTTTTCCATAGTGGTTGCACTCATTTTCATTCCCATCAGCAGTGTGTGAAAATTTCCTTTTCTCCACATCCTTTCCAATGTACGTGATTTGTGGTCTTTTTATTGTAGCCATTCTGACAGGTATGAGGTGATATCACATTTGGTTTTGCATTTCCATGTTCATTAGCAATGTTCAGTGTATTTTCATGTGCCTGTTGACCATCTGCATTTCCTCTTTGGAAAAATGTCTATTCAGTTCTTCTACCCATTTTTCCATTCAATTTTTTAATGTTGAGTTGTAGAAGCTGTTTGTATATGTTAGATATTAACCCCTTATCAGTCATATCATTTGTAAATATTTTCTCCCATTCAGTAGGAGAGACAACTCTTTGTCAGTGGTTTTCTTTGCTTTGCAAAAGGTTTTACATTTAATTAGGTACCATTTGTTTATTTTTGCTCTTATTTCCTTTGCTTTAGGAGATGGATCAAAAAAAATATTGCTATGACTTATGTCAAAGAGTGTTCTGCCTATGTTTTTATCTGGAAGGTTTATAGTATCTGGTTTTACACTTAGGTCTGTAATCCATTTTGGGTTTATTTTTGTGTGTGGTGTGAGAATGTCCTAATACCATTCTTTTACACGGAGCTGTCCAGTTTTCCCAGCACCCCTTATTGAATAGACTGTCTGTCATTCTTTGTCATAGATTAATTGACCATAAATGAGTGGGTTTATTTCTGGGCTTTTTATCCTATCACTAGGCTTTCCTGGTGGCTCAGACAGTAAAAGCGCCTGCCTACAATGTGGGAGACCTGGGTTCATTTCCTGGGTCAGGAAGATCCCTTGGAAAAGGAAATGGCAACCCACTTCAATACTCTTGCCTGGAAAATTCCATGGATGGAGGAGCCTAGTGGGCTACAGTCCATGGGATTGCAAAGAGTCGGACATGACTGAGCAACTTCACTTTCATGTTCATTGATCTATATATCTGTTTTTATGCCAGTATCATCCTATTTTGATTACTGTAGCTTTATAGTGTAGTCTGAAGTCAGGGAGCCTGATTCCTCCAGTTCTGTTTTTCTTTTCCAGACATTTTTTTGAGTATTTGGGGTCTTTTGTGTTTCCACACAACATTTAAAATTATTTGTACTAGTTCTGTGAAAAGTACCATTAGTATTTGATAGAGGTTGCAGTGAATCTACGGAGGAGGCAATGGCACCCCACTCCAGTACTCTTGCCTGGAAAATCCCATGGACAGAGGAGCCTGGTAGGCTGCAGTCCATGGGGTTGCTAGGAGTCAGACATGACTGAGCGACTTCACTTTCACTTTTCACTTTCATGCATTGGAGAAGGAAATGGCAACCCGCTCCAGTGCTCTTGCCTGGAGAATCCCAGGGACAGGGGAGCCTGGTGGGCTGCTGTCTGTGGGGTCGCACAGAGTCGAACATGACTGAAGAAACTTAGCAGCAGCAGCAGCAGCAGTGAATCTATAGATTGACTTGGCTAATATGGTCATTTAAAAAATATTAATTCTTCTAATCCAGGAATAGAATTTATCTTTCCATCTGTTTGCACTGTCTTCAATTTCTTTCATCAGTGTCTAATAGTTTTCCAAGGACAGGTCTTTTACCTCCTTAGGTAGATTTATTCCTAGTTATTTGAATAATGTAAATTTTAAAATGAAAATAATCTTGATTTTTAAAAAAATATAATTTACACTTTAACCTACTTTAAACTTAAAGGTAAAGTTTTCTCAACTGGAATACTTTTCTGATTTGTAAGAATAAATTTCTATCTAGTTAATCTTTAATAAAAGTAAAGTTTCCTAGGAAGGGTCTTTTTGTAACCTGAGCAGACTGGAAACCAAGATACACAGGGGTAGGCTATTTGTATATCTAGCTTGTTCATGACTGCTTATTTCTCATACGTTTTCCACTAGAAAAATCTAAGTTATTTTCACTTTAAATGTTCACAGCTCAACAGGAACACTAAACCTATTTAAACCAAAATTATATATGAAATATGAAATTGAAAAGTTATACAGAGTAGGGTCTGATTTAAGGTAACACTTTAAACTTGGTCCAAACAAGGAGGAAAGAGGAAGGAAACTTTAAAATTATTTGTTTAAATATTGATAGTTTTTTATGGCTGGGTGGAAGGAAAGGAGGAGGTTAATCTATCGGGTGTTTACAAATGAAATTATTTATCTTTTTATCTCTACAAATTCCTCCATTGAATGAGAGATTTATGTGAGAAAGGAGAGACAGGAAAAAAGACTTAAAAGAATGAAATTCATTAACTTTTTTTCCTCAGAGTAAAATTTTCCAGTAATTTCTGCTCAGAATCTTATTCTCTAGTCAACAGTACACGCTATTTAAGGCTTTTAATGTAAATGTTTGATACTTTAGAAAGTCTGGATATATTACTTAATTATCCCATTGTTTTTACTGAATTGTCCTATAGTATTAATTTCATTTCTGATGTTAGTAAATTTATATTTATGTTCACAACAATTTAAGACACAAACTTGTCTAAGCCAAGTATATTCTCCTATTTCCTCCTCAAATGAAAGAGTGCTTGATTATGTCTTGGTAGCTAAATAGGCAAGAATTTAAAACAGGACCTTTCTCTCCTATTGCTGCAAATTGAATGAGATACATTGAAAATAAATTTTCCTCTTGAAAATACATTTGCTCTGAGGCATTCAAGGCTTTTAGTTAATAGTGTGTGTGCTCAGTTGCTCAGTTGTGTCCAACTCTTTGCTACCCCATGGACTGTAGCCTTCCAGGCTTCTCTGTCCATGGGATTTACCAGGCAAGAATACTAGAGATGGTTGCCATTTCCTCCTCCAGGGGATCTTCCAGACCTGGGGATAGAATCCGCATCTCTTGTGACTCCTGCCTTAGCAGGCAGATTCTTTAACCACTGTGCCACCTGGGGGCCCTTTAGCAAATAGTAATAAACCCAATTTTAATTAAACATAAGTAGATTCATATTAAAAAAGGAAAAAGTCACCAATATTTGATGGAGAGTTTTCCTGTCTCCGTTGATTTGACCAGACATAAGACGTGTTACATTTTCTTTCCTATGACTTTCAATACCTTTTAAGCCTTCTCCTTTACTTTATATTAGTGGGAATTCTTACAGGTTCAGTGACAAAAAGAGGAGTGCTCAGCACCACATGAACAGTAAAGTGACAGGAGTTCTCAACTCTACTCTTTAAATCACCATTAGGGATTTAGAACCTCACTTAGTGTCTGAGGATTTGGCAGTGGTGAAATTTGTCGTGTCAATTCTCTGTTTAAACCTAAATGGCAGCAGAAGTTTGCTGGGAGCATACATGAAATTCTGCATTTAGTCTATTTGTACAATTGTCAGAAGCTCTTTAATTTCTTTAAATTTTCTTAGTCTTTCACAGAAGTGAGGTAGATAAGAGAAAACAGTCAACACAGAAAAGATCTTGTGGCTTTTTCTGACATTTTAGGGAAGAGAAAATATAAAGGGAAAATAGATACATGTCATTCCCACTTTATAGTGAAAAGTTATCTCCACATATTTTATTAACCAGTCTTATTCCCTTAAAACAGTGCTCTCATACCAAGAAATTCTGTTAATAGTGGAGGTTAGAGGATATATCAAAGATATAGTTGTCATAGTCAACTCTGACACAAATGTCCTTGGAAAGATACCACAGATGATAAAAGGCTGTTTTGTGAAATGTAGAGAAGGGTATGGTTAAATTTAGTCTTATTCAGACCTTTCTTTAGCTTGATAAATCAACAAATCAAGTTCTTATTTAGTGTCAGAGTTTTTAATCAAGAAACCAATGTCTGTCACACACAATCTGCATGAATGAAGTACCTTTCCGTCTAGGGAAACTGTTTCCTCTTTGGGCAAGAGTTTTTGCCTTCCTTGGAGAAATGGAGACCAACATAGAATACAAATGTATGCTTCTATATTTTGACTAATTTTATTTTTTAAATAGCATCATGGAATTTTGACATACTAAAAGTCAGAAAAGCAAAACAGAAAAAGAATCCCCACATACATTCCATGCAGCAATAATGAAAATATTACCAAAAGATTAAAGATACTTTTATCAACTTCTCTGATCTCATCTGCCTTCCTTCTCTATTCCTATTTTCTATTCCAGTGTCTTTAGACTACTTTTACATATATAGGTATGAATAGCTCCAATTAAACCTCCATAAGTGAAGCCTTTCTCTTTGTCGTACATGTTTCTTGTATGTTGGTCTACTTGTTATTTTTGCTGGGGTGTTGTATCATGCTTTTTATATAGAATGTTTAGAAGATAAAGAAAAATATATCTTTTGCCATAACTCTAATATTCTTCAGCTTTAATCTATCTTTTGCTGTAATTAATTCATTTTGCTGCCTAAATTCCATTGACTTTTTCTCTGTTTGGACCAGTTTTCTCATATTTGTATTATTAGTTTTTATACAATTCTTTTTTCTTTTTTTTCTTTTATGGAACCTCTAGTTTACTTACATTTTAACGAAGGAACTCTTGACCTCTGTCAGGTGGCCATTTTCAATCAACTGCTGAGTTATTTTGCATTCTTTGTTCCCCATAAGACCTCTCTCTCTGACTCCTTCTTCTCCCTATTCCAAGGTGGACAGAATATTCTCAGTGACTACCCTTCTGTGCTGGGCACATTCTTCCCATTTCTTCTTTCTTGCTTCACTTCTTTAAGATCTTCAAAAAATTTCCTAAACAAAAATGTGTCTTTGTTATGTTGTTATGCATGTATCATTATGTGTGTTTTGTCTTTGTTATCTGCTTATTATGGATTTATACCTTTCAACCTTACGTCTCTTTCTTTCCCTTTTTCTTTGTGTTATTCTTTCTTCCCTATATTTTAATGGTAGTTCAGGAGGAAGGGATAAAAGCATATGTTCTTTTGCAATCTTGTTACAGGAATCTTTTAAAATTTTGGAGGAAAAATTTTAGACTTACAACAAATTTGTAAAAATTCCCAAATGCCCTTTACTTAAATCCCCCAAATGTTAGCATTTTACCACATTAATATTACTTTTTTCCCCTGAGGTTTTGAAAGTTGCAGACAGTTCAGTTCAGTCACTTAGTTGTGTCTGACTCTTTGGACTGCAGTACACCAGGCATCCCTGTCCATCACCAACTCCTGGAGCTTACTCAAACTCATGTCCGGCAAGTCAGTGATGCCATCCAACCTCTGTCATCCCCTTCTCCTCCTACCTTCAATCTTTCCCAGCATCAGGGTCTTTTCTAATGAGTCAGTTCTTCGTATCAGGTGGCCAAAGTATTGGAGCTTCAGCTTCAGCGTCAGCCCTTCCAATGAATATTCAGGACTGATGGACTGATTTCCTTTAGGATTGACTGGTTCGATCTCTTTGCAAGTCCAAGGGACTTTCAAGAGTCTTCTCCAACACCACAGTTCAAAAGCATCAATTCTTTGGCGCTCAGCTTTCTTTATAGTCCAACTCACACATCCATACATGACTACTGGAAAAACCATAGCTTTGACTAGATGGGCCTTTGTTGGCAAAGTGATGTCTCTGCTTTTTAATATGCTGTCTAGGTTGGTCATAACTTTTCTTCCAAGGAGCAAGCGTCTTTTAATTTCATGGCTGCAGTCACCATCTGCAGAGATTTTGGAGCCCCCCAAAATAAAGTCTGTCACTGTTTCCATTGTCTCCCCATCTATTTGCCATGAAATCAATTTTGATATAATACTTCAATCTATGGGTAGTTAACATTTTCAACTGTCTATCTAGTGCCTTCTATACAGAAGAAAACTTTTTTTAAAAAAAAATTCATGAGCATACCTTACATTCTTGCCTCAACTTTATTTTGGAACACTTCCTTAGTTTTTAAAATTTTCCTTAACTACAGCATATTTTTAATACTAGAAGTCAGTTATTGGTAAAATGTTCCTCAGTTTGGGCTTGTGGAGTGTTTCCTCATGGTTAGATTCAGATGATGCACTTTTCTTAGCAGTACATCAGCAGTATAGCTGAGATCTGTCTCAGCACCTGTCACAGTGTGTATGAAGTCATCTGCCTCATTACTGTTTACACTAACTTTGGTCCCATGGTTAAGATAGTGTTGAGGTCTCTTTAAAAACTTACAAGGCCTTTTATAGAAGGGATAGTGAATAGAAGTGACAAAATCAGAGAAGCAGTGCCACTGTGGTATTAATACTATGGGGAGGGGAGGCTGTGGGTTAAAGATCTGGAAATGAATCAGAAGAGCAGATAAAGACTTGCTAACCAATCTTCCCCAAACACAGGGTCAGGTGGAAGTTGATGGACCTGGCAAAGAAACTCAGGATGCTGGGTATGTGCACTCATAGAAGTCTGGGCCTCAGGGATGAACATTGGAGAGTTCTGTGAGGCGCTGTGACATCTGAGAGTTAGTTGTCTCTTGTCACAGACAAGTTATGGTAGGGAGCTTGGGGCTGCTATTGCTCAGCAGAATGGGAACTATGTGGGTAAATACTAAACACTTTTTCTCAGTTTAAAATTTCTTTTAAATATTAATTGACAATGATTCCATTTGCAATTGTACTAAAAATATGAAATTCCTAAGGATACATTGAGCAAAGTATGTCAAGATGTATATACAGAAAACTGCAATCATTGCTAAAATAAAGACCTAAGTAGGTAGGTATATACCATACTAATAGATTGAGAAACTCAATAGTGCTGAAATGTCAATTACCCCCAAATTAATGTATGGTTGAATGAAATCCAAATTAAAATCCCAGCAGAATATTTTTTGTAAAAATTGATAAAGTTTTGAAAGATTATACAAAAAGAACACAGGATAACCAAAATAACTTTGAGAAAGTAGTTACAGGATTCAAATACCAAATTTCAAGATTTTTTTCTTAAGGCTATTTATTCAAGACATAATAGGTTTTCCATAAGTACAAACATATTGATCGCTGGAACAGAATGAAAATTCCAGAAATGAACCTATACATATATAGCCAATTGTTTTCCAGTAAAGTTCTTTTAGTGTTTTAGAAAAGGTCCAGGCAAGTCAATGAGGAAAGGGCAGCTTCCCCTACCCCCAGCTAAAGGTGCTTGAAACAATTGAAAATTTATATACAACAATATGAACTCTAAGCTTTATTTCACATAATACATAAAAGCTAACTCAAAATGGATCAAAGTCCTAAACATGATAGCTAAGATTACACAATTTCTAAAAGAGAACATAGCAGAAAAACTTAGTGAACTTGCAACAAGTAAAAATTTCTAAGTGAAATGTAAGAAACATGGCATTTGAAAAATGAAATATTCATTTCAACAAAAAAGGACTGATAATTCTACAATACGTTATATTTTGTGCCTGAGAAGTCAAAGATTGCTCTGTGAATCTGTCACCTAGTTCCAGAAAGAAAAATGTAAATCAATCCTGTAAATTTTCTATTATTCACTGTTTAAATACTTTATTATTTATAGTTATTTTTTTATTTTTTTAATATAAATGTAGTTATTTTAATTGGGGGCTAATTACTTTACAATATTGTAGTGGTTTTGCCATACATTGACATGAATCCACCACAGGTGTACATGTGTTCCCCATCCTGAACCCCCCTCCCACTTCCCTCCCCATCCCATCCCTCTGGGTCATCCCAGTGCACCAACCCTGAGCACTCTGTCTCATGCATAGCATGGACTGACAATTCATTTCACATATGATAATATACATGTTTCAATGCCATTCTCCCATATCACCCTACTCTTGCCCTCTCCCACGGAGTCTGAAAGACTGTTCTATACATCTGTGTCTCTTTTGCTGTCTGGCATATAGGGTTATCATTACCATCTTTCTAAATTCCATATATATGTGCTAGTATACTGTATTGGTGTTTGGTCCATCTCATTGGCCCACCTCATTAGAACTGATGCAAATGTATTCTTTTTAATGGCTGAGTAATATTCCATTGTGTATATGTACCATGGCCTTCTTATCCATTCGTCTGCTGATGGACATCTAGGTTGCTTCCATGTCCTGGCTATTACAAACAGTACTGTGATGAACACTGGGGTACAAGTGTCTCTTTCAATTCTGGTTTCCTCAGTGTGTATTCCCAGCAGTGGGATTGCTGGGTCATATGGCAGTTCTATTTCCAGTTTTTTAAGGAATCTCCACACTGTTCTCCATAGTGGCTGTACTAGTTTGCATTCTCACCAACAGTGTAAGAGGGTTCCCTTTTCTCCACACCTTCTCCAGCATTTATTGCTTGTAGACTTTTGGATAGCAGCCATCCTGATTGGCGTGTAATGGTACCTCATTGTGGTTTTGATTTGCATTTCTCTGATAATGAGTGATGTTGAGCATCTTTTCATGTGTTTGTTAGCCATCTGTATGTCTTCTTTGGAGAAATGTCTGTTTAGTTCTTTGGCCCATTTTTTGACTGGGTCGTTTATTTATCTGGAATTGAGCTTCAGGAGTTGCTTGTATATTTTTGAAATTAATTCTTTGTCAGTTTCTTCATTTGCTATTCTTTTCTCCCATTCTGAAGGCTGTCTTTTCACCTTGCTTATAGTTTCCTTTGTTGTGCAAAAGCTTTTAAGTTTCATTAGGTCCCATTTGTTAATTTTTGCTTTTATTTCCAATATTCTGGGAGGTGGGTCATAGAGGATCTTGCTGTGATTTATGTCGGAGAGTGTTTTGCCTATGTTTTTTTCTAGGGGTTTTATAGTTTCTGGTCTTACATTTAGGTCTTTAATCAATTTTGAGTTTATTTTTGTGTATGGTGTTAGAAAGTGTTCTAGTTTCATTCTTTTACAAGTGGTTGACCAGTTTTCCCAGCACCACTTGTTAAAGAGATTGTCTTTTCTCCACTGTATGTTTTTGCCTCCTTTGTCAAAGATAAGGTGTCCATAGGTGTGTGGGTTTATCTCTGGGCTTTCTATTTTGTTCCATTGATCTATATTTCTGTCTTTGTGCCAATACTATACTGTCTTGATGACTATTGCTTTGTAGTTTAGTCTGAAATCAGGCAGGCTGATTCCTCCAGTTCCATTCTTCTTTCTCAAGATTGCCTTGGCTCTTTGAGGTTTTTTGTATTTCTATACAAATTGTGAAATTATTTGTTCTAGTTCTGTGAAAAATACTGTTGGTAGCTTGACAGGGATTGTGTTGAATCTATAGATTGCTTTGAGTAATATGCTCATTTTCACTATATTGATTCTTCCAATCCTTGAACACTGTATATTTCTCCATTTGTGTCATCTTTGGTTTCTTTCCTCAGTGTTTTATAGTTTTCTATATGTAGATCTTTTGTTTGTTTAGGTAGATATATTCCTAAGTATTTTATTCTTTTTGTTGCAATGGTGAATGGGCTTGTTACCTTAATTTCTTTTTTTGTTTTCTCATTGTTAGTGTATAGGAATGCAAGTGATTTCTGTGTATTAATTTTATGTCTTTCAAGTTTACTATATTCATTGATTAGCTCTAGTAATTTTCTGGTAGAGTCTTTAGGGTTTTTTTTTATGTAGAGGATCATGTCGTCTGCAAACAGTGAGAGTTTTACTTCTTCTTTTCCAATCTGGATTCCTTTTATTTCTTTTTCTGCTCTGATTGCCATGGCCAAAACTCCCAAAACTATGTTGAATAGTGGTGGTGAGATTGGGCATCCTTGTCTTGTTCCTGATTTTAGGGGAAATGCTTTCAACTTTTCACCATTGAGGATAATGTTTGCTGTGGGTTTGTCATATATAGCTTTCATTATGTTGAGGTATGTTCCTTCTATGCCTGCTTTCTGGTGGGTTTTTATCACAAATGGATGTTGAATTTTGTCAATGCTTTCTGTATGTCTATTGAGATAATCATATGGTATTTATCTTTCAATTTTTTAATGTGGTGTATTACATTGATTGATTTGCACATATTGAAGAATCCTTGCATCCCTGGGATAAAGCACACTTGGTCAGGATGTATGACCTTTTTAATATGTTGTCAGATTCTGTTTGCTAGAATTTTGTTAAGGATTTTTGCATCTATGTTCATCAGTGATATTGGCCTGTAGTTTTCTTTTTTTGCGGCATCTTTGTCTGGTTTTGGTATTAGGGTAATGGTGGCCTCATAGAGTGAGTCTGGAAGTTTACCTCCTTCTGCAATTTCCTATAAGAGTTTGAGTAGGATAGGTGTTAGCTCTTCTCTAAATTTTTGGTAGAATTCAGGTGTGAAACTATCTGTTCCTGGGCTTTTGTTTGCTGGAAGACTTCTGATTACAGTTTCAATTTCTGTGCTTGTGATGGGTCTGTTAAGATTTTCTATTTCTTCCTGGTTCAGTTTTGGAAAGTTGTACTTTTCTAAGAATTTGTCCATTTCTTCCAAGTTGTCCATTTTATTGGCATATAGTTGCTGATAGCAGTCTCTTATGATCCTTTGCATTTCTGTGTTGTCTATTGTGATCTCTCCATTTTCACTTCTAATTTTGTTGATTTGATTCTTCTCCCTTTATTTCTTGATGAGTCTGGCTAATGGTTTGTTTGTTTTATTTATCTTCTCAAAGAACAAGCTTTTAGCTTTGTTGATTTTTCCTATGGTCTCTTTTGTTTCTTTTGCATTTATTTCTGACCTAATTTTTAAGATTTTTTTCTTCCTACTAACCCTGGGGTTCTTCATTTCTTCCTTTTCTAGTTGCTTTAGGTGTAGAGTTAGGTTATTTATTTGACTTTTTTCTTGTGGTCAGCCTGTTTTGCCATGAACCTTCCCCTTAGCACTGCTTTTACAGTGTCCCATAGGTTTTGGGTTGTTTTGTTTTCATTTTCATTTGTTTCTATGCCTATTTTGATTTCTTTTTTGATTTATTCTGTAATTTATTGGTTATTCAGCAGCATGTTTTTCAGCCTCCATATGTTGGAATTTTTAATAGTTTTTCTCCTGTAATTGACATCTAATCTTACTGCATTGTGGTCAGAAAAGATGCTTGGAATGATTTCAATCTTTTTGAATTTATCAAGGCTAGATTTATGGCCCAGGATGTGATCTATCCTGGAGAAGGTTCCCTATACACTTGAGAAAAAGGTGAAATTGATTGTTTTGGGGTGAAATGTCCTATTGATATCAATTAGGTCTAACTCGTCTATTGTATCATTTAAAGTTTGTGTTTCCTTGTTAATTTTTTGTTTAGTTGATCTATCCATGGATGTGATTGGGGTATTAAGGTCTCCCACTGTTATTGTGTTATTGTTAAATTCCCCTTTGATACTTGTTAGCATTTGCCTTACATATTGTGTTGTTCCTATGTTGAGTGCATATATATTTATAATTGTTATATCTTCCTCTTGGGTTGATCCTTTGATCATTATGTAGTGTCCTTCTTTGTATCTTTTCACAGCATTTATTTTAAAGTCTATTTAATCTGATATGAGTATTGATACTCCTGCTTTCTTTTGGTCTATATTTGTGTGGAATATATTTTTCTGGCCCTTCACTTTCAGTATGTGTCCCTTGTTTTGAGGTGGGTCTCTTGTAGATGACATATATAGGGGTCTTGTTTTTGTATCCATTCAGCCAGTCTTTGTCTTTGGTTGGGGCATTCAACCCAATTACACTTAAGGTAATTATTGATAACTATGATCCCATTGCCATTTACTTTGTTGTTTTAGGTTTGAGTTTATACACCCTTTCTGTGTTTGCTGTCTAGAGAAGATCCTTTAGCATTTGCTGGAGAGTTGGTTTGGTGGTGCTGAATTCTCTCAGCTTTTGCTTGTCTGTAAAGCTTTTGATTTCTCTTTCATATTTAAATGAGACCCTTGCTGGGTACAGTAATCTGAGTTGTAGGTCTTTCTCTTTCATCACTTGAAGTAGTTATGGATATTCTGCATTGAAAATTAGTTTCTGTTCATTACCATTTTTGAGAAATATTGCAATATATCATTCAAATAAGTATCAGTTATGTAATTGTGAGGGTGGGACCCAAGTGTTCACTTACCTCTTTATGTTTATTTTCCCTCAGCATACAGCAGAGGGCATGGTATACAGTCTCAACAAGTTTGTTGCACAATTGAGTTAATAACTTAAAAAGGTTGTTTATATAAAGAAGTCTTCCTAATTTATTCAGTCAAAGAAATGATAACTGAATATATGCTACTTAATTGAATAATACACAGGGGATTCCACTTATTTTTTAAATTAATTAATTGATTTTAATTGGAGGATAATTACTTTACAATATTGTGGTATTTTTTGCCATACATCAAAATGAATCAGTAATCGGTGCATATGTGTCCCCCATCCTGAAACCCCCAACCACCTCCCTCCTCACCCCATCCCTCTGGGTTGTCCCAGAGCAGGGCACTCAAAGCCAGTGCTCAAACTTGCTTCAAACTTGCACTGGTCATCTATTTTATATACTGTAATATTCATGTCTCAGTGCTATTCTCTTAGATCATCCCACCCTCAACTTTTCCCACATCTGTGTCTCCTTTGATGCCCTACATATAGGATCATCATCACCATCTTTTTACATTCCATATATATGTGTCAATGTACTGTATAGGTGTTTCTCTTTCTGACTTACTTCACTCTATATAATAGACTCCAGATTCATCTACCTCATTAAAACTGACTCAAATGTGTTCCTTTTTATAGCTGAGTAATATTCCATTGTGTGTATGTGACACAAATTCCTTATCTATTCATCTGCCAATGGATATCTAGGTTGCCTCCATGTCCTAGCTATTGTAAAAAGTGCTGCAATGAACATTGGGTTACATGTGTCTCTTTCAATTCTGCTTCCTTCAAGTGTATGTCCAGCAGTGAGATTTCTGAGTCATCGAACGGAGGCAGTTCTATTTCCAGTTTTTCAAGGAATCTCCACACTGTTCTCCGTAGTGGCTGTACTAGTTTGTATTCCCACCAACAGTGTAAGAGGGTTCCCTTTTCTCCACACCCTCTCCAGCATTTATTGTTTATAGACTTTTTGATGGCAGCCATTCTGATCACTGTGAGATAATACCTCATTGTGATTTTGATTTGCATTTCTCTAATAATGAGTGATGTTGAGCATCTTTTCATGTGTTTATTAGCCATTTGCATGTCTTCTTTGGAGAAATTTCTGTTTAGTTGTTTGGCCCACTTTTTGATTGGGTTGTTCATTTTTCTGATGTTGAGCTGCATGAGCTGCTTGTATATTTTGGAGATTAATTCTTTGTCAGTTATTTCATTTGCTATTATCTTCTCCCATTCTGAAGGGTGCCTTTTCACCTTACATATAGTTTCCTTTGTTGTGCAAAAACTTTTAAGTTTAATTGGGTCCCACTTATTTATTTTTATTTCCATTACTCTGGGAGGTGGGTCATAGAGGATCTTGTTGTGATTTATGTCAGAGAGTGTTTTGCCTATGTTTTCCTCTAGGAGCTTTATAGTTTCTTATCTTACATTTAGATCTTTAATTCTTTTTGAATTTATTTTTGTGTATGGTGTTAGAAAGTGTTTTGTTTCATTCTTTTACAGGTGGTTGACCAGTTTTCCCAGCACCACTTGTTAAAGAGGTTGTCTTTTCTCCACTGTATGTTTTTGCCTCCTTTGTCAAAGATAAGGTTTCCATAGGTGTGTGGGTTTATCTCTGGGCTTTCTATTTTGTTCCATTGATCTATATTTCTGTCTTTGTGCCAGTACTATACTGTCTTGATGACTATTGCTTTGTAGTTTAGTCTGAAATCAGGCAGGCTGATTCCTCCAGTTCCATTCTTCTTTCTCAAGATTGCCTTGGCTCTTTGAGGTTTTTTTGTATTTCCATACAAATTGTGAAATTATTTGTTCTAGTTCTGTGAAAAATACTGTTGGTAGCTTGATAGGGATTGTGTTGAATCTATAGATTGCTTTGAGTAATATGCTCATTTTCACAATATTTATTCTTCCAATCCATGAACACTGTATATTTCTCCATTTGTGTCATCTTTGGTTTCTTTCCTCAGTGTTTTATAGTTTTCTATATGTAGATCTTTTGTTTGTTTAGGTAGATATATTCCTAAGCATTTTATTCTTTTCATTGCAATGGTGAATGGGATTGTTTCCTTAATTTCTTTCTCTGTTTTTTTTATTGTTAGTGTATAGAAATGCAAAGGATTTCTGTGTATTAATTTTATGTCTTTCAAGTTTACTATATTCATTGATTAGCTCTA
This sequence comes from Cervus canadensis, assembly GCF_019320065.1. NCBI lineage: Eukaryota > Metazoa > Chordata > Mammalia > Artiodactyla > Cervidae > Cervus > Cervus canadensis. The sequence goes on along the minus strand of NC_057399.1, from coordinate 60,779,930 downwards.
GTTATTTTCTAGTGGTGTCTTTAGGGTTTTCTATGTAGAGGATCATGTCATCTGCAAATGGTGGGAGTTTTACTTCTTTTCCTACCTAGATTTCTTTTATTTCTTTTTATTCTCTGATTGCTGTTGCTAGGACTTCCAAAACTATGTTGAATAGTAGTGGTGTGAGTGGCCATCCTTGTCTTGTTCCTGGTTATAGAGGAAATGCTTTCAATGTTTCACCTTTGAGGATAATATTTGCTATGAGTTTGTCATACATGGCTTTTATTATGTTGAGGTATGTTCCTTCTATGCCTGCTTTCTGAAGGGTTTTTTTTTTTATCACAAATGGATGTTGAATATTGTCAAAGGCTTTCTCTGCATCTATTGAGATTCCTTATGGATTTTATCTTTCAATTTGTTAAATGGTGTATCACATTGATTTGCAAATATTGAAGAATCCTTGCATCCCTGGGATAAAGCCCACTTGCTCATGATGTATGATCTTTTTAATATGTTGGATTTTGTTTGCTAGAATTTTTTGAGAATTATTGCATCTATATTCATCTGTGATATTGGCCTGAGTTTTCTTTTTGTGACATCTTCATCTGGTTTTGGTGTCAGGGTGATGGTGACTTCATAGAATTCATTTGGTTTGTCTTCCTCTGCAATTTTCTCAAAGGGTTTAAGTAGGATAGGTGTCATCTCTTTAAATTTTTGGTAGAACTCACCTGTGAATCATCTGGTCCTGGGCTTTTGTTTGTTTGAAGATATTTGAGTACAGTGCTGATTTCCGTGTTTATGATTGATATGTTCAGATTTTCTATTTCTTCCTGGTTCAGTTTTGAAAGGTTATACGTTTCTAAGAATTTGTCCATTTCTTCCAAGTTGTCCATTTTATTGGCTCATAGTGGTATCTTATGATCTTTTGTATTTCTGTGTTGTCTGTTGTGATTTCTTCATTCTCATTTCTAGTTTTATTGATTTGAATCTTTTCCCTTTTTTTCCTTGATGAGTCTGGCTAACAGTTTGTCTATTTTATTTATCTTCTCAAGATCCAGCTTTTAGTTTTGTTGATCTTTGCTATCATCTCCTTTGTTTTTTTTTTCAGTTATTTCTGCTCTGATTTTTATGATTTCTTTCCTTCTACTGACTTTGGGCTTTTTCTTTCTTCTTTTTCAAGTTGCTTTATGTGTAAATCTAGGTTGCTTATTTGATGCTTCTCTTGTTTCTTGAGGTAGGCTTGTCTAGCTATGAACATCCCTCTTACTGAATTTGCTGCTTTTACTGAATCCCATAGGTTTTGGGTTGTGTTTTCATCATCATTTGTATCTATGCATACTTTGATTTCCTTTTTTATTTTTTCTGTGACCTTTTGGTTATTCAGAAGTGTGTTGTTTAGCCTGCATATGTGGTTGTGTTTTTTATAGTTTTTTCCCCTGTAGTTGATATCTAATCTTACTGCATTGTGATCAGAAAAAAAATGATTGAAATGATTTCAAATTTTTACAATTTACCAAGGATAGATTTGTGGCCCAGGATGTGATCTATGCTGGGGAAGTCCACTTTAAAAAATGTATGTTTATAGTAAGATAATAAGAAAAATTATTCTTCTGTTTTATTTATAAAAGATACTTGTTCTCCTTTCCTCTCCACAGTAGACATATGTGTTTGAAAACACTTAAAATCATTGACTGTAGATGATTTATATTTTTCACTAGGTTTGAAGAGAATATTAAATATGAAATAAAGTAATGGTAATGTAACCCTATTTAGAAGACAAAAGATATGAATTTCATAAAGGATTGTGTTTAAATCTATGTTGAATGATTTCCTGAGATTTTAACCACAGAAAAAATTGATACAGAGATAGTGCTTGTCCTTTAAGAATTATAAACAGCATATGTTTTCATACTATTTTCAATTTTTCACATTTGGCATTTACTTTTGTTTGACATTTAAAAAATTGCAGCACGAGATAAACTGCAGCCTTCTTAATATTTTAGAAAAGGTCGATTCATCTTATTTGATATCTGTAAATGACATATTTCACTTTTAACAATGGATCTTTAAATCAACTAGTTTACTCAGTGATAAATAACAAACCTGTTTTGGAAAACACAGTATCATAGGAGTTTATAAGACTCTCATTTCTCTTTGAATTAACAAAATAAGGAGCAGACAGGTCCATGGGCCTGTGAAGTCTCCCTTTTATTTTGAGGTGTTAGGCTCAGTTTTAGTGGAGAATATGCAAAAGACCAGATTAATTCCATTGTATAGCCTTGTATGGGGAATATGGAAAGAAACATGTCTCTGTTATTCTCCTGACTGAGGAAATACCAATGATCTTGTTAACAGACAGTGTCTGTTAGCCTCATCTCAGTTTAAAAAATGTGTACAGGCCCTCCATTGAGTTCTGTAATACATTCTGTAGAGGTTTTATGCTCAGGTAACTCATAATCTAGCAAAAAGGCAGAGAAGCCCACTTAATTATAATTGAATGTGTCAAGACAGAATGAGTCTAGCCAGATAGACACTTGTGATGCAAAGGACAGCATCACCAAGTTCTAGAGCCAACATGTAAATGACATTAGTGTAGGACTATAAATTTCTTTCAGACGTGGCAGCCTTTATGTAAACAGAATTATAGGCAAAGAAAAAACAAAATGAAATTTAAACCTTTACTCACTTGCTGTTACTAAGTGAATGCCCCATCTGATTTAGAATGAAATCCAAAGTTCTTCCTATGTCTTCTGAGGCAGATGTTATCTGACCCCCCTGATTGTGGGTCTAATTTCACCTTCCTCTATCTCCCTGCACTGGGCTCTGCCCACGTCAACCCCCTTGTTATTTCTCAGATGTACTAGCTGTCTCCTTAAGACAAGCATTTGCATGCTCCTCCTGCCTAGAATACTCCTCACCCATATGTGCACATCACTTCCATCTTCAACTTATTCTTCTTGCTCAGAAGTCACCTGCTCCCAATGCCTGAGAACCTCCCCACATTCAATAGCAACCCTCCCTTGCATTTTCCATGTGCCTTTCTGCACAGCACTGGACCTAACTGATATGTATGTGTTTATATATCTGTTTATGACTGACTTTCCCACTAGAATCTAAGTTCCTAAGAACAAGAACTTTTCTACTTTATTAATAATGTCTCCCCAGCACTTAAAACAATGTCTGCATTTTAGTAGAAATGTCATATGTACAGAATTCAGTAATTATTCAGATATACCAACTGATCTTTCCTTCTCATGGTTAGTCACTTGGAACTTAGACACAGCTCCTCAAGAGAAAGTGAGCCAGAAAGACTCAGTTGTATCTCGCAGGCACTGGGTCTGAATTCAGTACTTCCACTGGGTGGGGATTTCACAGCCACCTTAGGTAGGCATAGTTCTCAGTCTCATTAACTTAAGCATTGTGCAGAATTACCATCAGTTTCTGCTTTGTTGTGGCACAATTCCTGGTAACATATTGCACTTAATTCTCATACAAAGTATTCTTCATTGTCTCAATGTCAAATCTTCCTATACATTTAAGCCAAAAGAAGAAGCTCTCAAATACTAATTAAAATACAAATTGACATACATTCATAAACATGTGACAGATGAGAATACTTAAACCAAGAAAGTAACTTACATCAGTTAAGGATGAAAAAAAAGAAAAATTGGGGGGGGGCATGGCAGGGAATAAGCACCCTAAGAAAACTGTCCAATTAAGGACAAATTGGAAATGAATAGTGTGCATATCAATTCTTTAGAACCTGCACAATGCTGAAAAAAAGTCAAAGTGCATGCAGATTACTGTGCTAACAGAACTGACCATTTAAAGCTGACTACAAATGTTCAATTATTTTCTAATGTCAACAAACTATAATCAAATTATGCAAAATGACACCCCATTAAAACTCAGTTAACTGCTTGAATCAGTGGCAATCATTTCTCCTCTATTTTTGTCTGAAATAATTCACAGTGAGTTTAAAATTCATAACAAGCTTCAGAGTGAGGTTGGCAAAACTGATTTGTCATTATGGTTAAAGTGATGGGAATGTCATCAAGAGAGATGATTCCGTTTTGTTAAAGTAACTCAGTCATGTCTGACTCATTGCCACCCCATGGGCAATACAGTCTGTGGAATTCTCCAGGCCAGAATACTAGAGTGGGTAGCCTTTCCCTTCTACAGGGGATCTTCCCAACCCAGGATTCTTTACCAGCTGAACAACAAGGGGGTAAGTAGCTCACCTGTGTTAGACCTCTCTCTGAATGAGTCCTATTATCATTAAGCCTCAGGACTGGACACCTGCTTAGAGCACAACTTAGAAGTATCTCCTGCCCTTACAGATGGGTACAATGATTACAGTCAGGTCAGACAGAAACTTGATGGGGAATCAGTTCAGTTGAATCACTCAGTCGTGTCCAATCTGTGACCCCATGGCTGCAGCACACTAGGCTTCCCTGTCCATCACCAACTCCCTGAGGTTGCTCAAACTCATTCCATCGAGTCGGTGATGCCATCCAACCATCTCATCCTCTGTAGTGCCCTTCTTCTTCTGCCTTCGACCTTTCCCATCATCAGGATCTTTTCCAATGAGTCAGGTCTTTGCATTTGGTGGCCAAAGTGTTGGAGCTTCAACTCTCACATCCATACATGACTACTGGAAAAATCGTAGCTTTGACTGGATCGACCTTTGTTGGCAAAGTAATGTCTCTGATTTTTAATATGCTTTCTAGGTTGGTCATAGCTTGTCTTCCAAGGAGGAAGCATCTTTTACTTTCATGGCTGCAGTCACTATCTGCAGTGATTTGGGAGCCCAAGAAAATAAAGTTTGTCATTGTTTCCATTGTTTCCCTATCGATTTGCCATGAAGTGATGGGACCAGACGCCATTATCTTAGTTTTCTGAATGTTGAGTTTTAAGCCAACTTTTTTACTCTCCTCTTTCACTTTCATCAAGAGGCTCTTTAGTTCTTTGCTTTCTGTCTTAAGGGTGGTGTCATCTAAATATATGAGGTTATTACCATACACAAAAATAAACTCAAAATGGATTAAAGATCTAAATGTAAGACCAGAAACTATAAAACCCCTAGAAAAAAACATAGGCAAAACACTCTCCGACATAAATCACAGCAGGATCCTCTATGACCCACATCCCAGAATATTAGAAACAAAAGCAAAAATAAACAAATGGGACCTAATGAAACTTAAAAGCTTTTGCACAACAAAGGAAACTATAAGCAAGGTGAAAAGACAGCCCTCAGATTGGGAGAAAATAATAGCAAACGAAGCAACAAAGGATTAATCTCAAAAATATACAAGCAACTCCTGAAGCTCAACTCCAGAAAAATAAATGACCCAATCAAAAAATGGGCCAAAGAACTAAACAGACATTTCTCCAATGAAGACATACAGATGGCTAACAAACACATGAAAAGATGGTCAACATCATTCATTATCAGAGAAATGCAAATCAAAACCACAATGAGGTACCATTACACGCCAGTCAGGATGGCTGCTATCCAAAAGTCTACAAGCAATAAATGCTGGAGAGGGTGTGGAGAAAAGGGAACCTCTTACACTGTTGGTGGGAATGCAAACTAGTACAGCCACTATGGAAAACAGTGTGGAGATTTCTTAAAAAACTGGAACTAGAACTGCCATATGACCCAGCAATCCCACTTCTGGGCATACACACAGAGGAAACCAGATCTGAAAGAGACACGTGCACCCCAATGTTCATTGCAGCACTGTTTATAATAGCCAGGACATGGAAGCAACCTATATGCCCATCAGCAGATGAATGGATAAGGAAGCTGTGGTACATATACACCATGGAATATTACTCAGCCATTAAAAAGAATTCATTGAATCAGTTCTAATGAGATGGATGAAACTGAGCCCATTATACAGAGTGAAGTAAGCCAGAAAGATAAAGACTAATAGAGTATACTAAAACATATATATGGAATTTAGAAAGATGGTAACGATAACCCTATACGCAAAACAGAAAAAGAGACACAGATGTACAGAACAGACTTTTGGACTCTGTGGGAGAAGGCGAGGGTGGGATGTTTCAAGAGAACAGCATCGAAACATGTATATTATCTATGGTGAAACAGATCACCAGCCCAGGTTGGATGCATGAGACAAGAGCTTGGGCCTGGTACACTGGGAAGACCCAGAGGGAGAGGGTAGAGAGGGAGGTGGGAGGGGGGATCGGGATGGGGAATACATGTAAATCCATGGCTAATTCAAGTCAATGTATGACAAAAACCACTACAATATTGTAAAGTAATTAGCCTCCAACTAATAAAAATAAATGAAAAAAAAATAAATTTAAAAAAGTAAATATATGAATTTATTGATATTTCTTCTGGCAATCTTGATTCCAGCTTGTGTGTCATCCAGCCTGGCACTTCTCATGATATACTCTGCATATAAATTAAACAAGCAGGGTGACAAAATACTGTCTTGACATACTCCTTTCCTGATTTGGAACCAGTCTGTTTCATGTCCAGTTCTAACTGTTGCTTCTTTACGTCTGTACAGATTTCTCAGGAGGCAGATCAGGTGGTCTGCTATTCCCATCTTTTTCAGAATTTTCCACAGTTTGTTGTGATCCACACAATCAAAGGCTTTGGTGTAGTCAATAAAGCAGAAGTAGACTTTTTTGGAACTCTCTTGCTTTTGTAATGATCCAAGATATGTTGGCAATTTGGTTCCTCTGCCTTTTCTGAATCCAACTTGAACATCTGGTAGTTCATGGTTCATGTAATGTTGAAGCCTGGCTTGGCGAATTTTGAGTAGTACTTTGCTAGCATGTGATATGAGTGCAATTGTGTGGTAGTTTGAGCATTCTTTGGCACTGCCTTTCTTTCGGATTGGAATAAAAACTGACCTTTTCCAGTCCTGTGGCCTCTGCTGAGTTTTCCAAATTTGCTGACATATTGAGTGCAACACTTTCACAGCATCATCTTTTAGGATTTGAAATAGTTCAACTGGAATTCCATCACCTCCACTAGGTTTGTTCGTAGTGATGCTTCCTAAGGCCTATTTGACTTCACATTCCAGTATGTCTGGCTCTAGGTGAGTGATCACACCACCATGGTTATCTGGGCCATGAAGATCTTTTTTTGTATAGTTTTTCTGTGTATTCTTGCCACCACTTATTAGTATCTTCTGTTTCTGTTAGGTACATACCATTTCTGTCCTTTATTGTTCCCATCTCTGCATGTTCTGTTGGCATCTCTAATTTTCTTGATGACATCTATGGTCTTCCCTATTCTATTGTTTTTCTCTATTTGTTTGCATTGATCACTGAGGAAGGCTTTATTATCTCTCCTTGCTATCCTTTGGAACTCTGCATTCAAATGGGTATATCTTTCCTTTTCTCCTCTCTCTACTGCTTCTCTTCTTTTCTCAGCTATTTGTAAGGCCCCCTCAGGCAACCATTTGCCTTTTTGCATTTGTTTTTCTTGGGAAAGGTCTTGATCCCTGCCTCTGTACAATGTCATGAACCTCCGTCCATAGTTCTTCAGGCACTCTATCAGATCTAATCCCTTGAATCTATTTACCACTTCCACTGTATAGTCATAAGGGATTTGGTTTAGGTAATACCTGAATGGTCTAGTGGTTTTCCCTACTTTCTTCAACTTAAGTCTGAATTTTGCAATAATTAATTCATGATCTGAGCCACAGTCAGCTTCTGGTCTTGTTTTTATTGGCTGCATAGAGCTTCTGCATCTTTGGCTGCAAATAATATGATCAATCTGATTTTGGTGTTGATCATCTGGTGATGTCCCTGTGTAGACTCTTCTCTTGTGTTGTTGGAAAAGGGTGTTTGCTATGACCAGTGAGTTTTCTTGGCCAAACTCTGTTAGCCTTTGCCCTGCTTCATTTTGTACTCCAAGGCCAACTTTGTCTGTTATTCCAGATATCTCTTGACTTCCTACTTTTGCATTCCAGTCCCCTATGATGACAAGGACATCTTTTTTGGGTGTTAGTTCTAAAAGGTCTTGTAGGTCTTTATAGTACTGTTCAACTTCACCTTCTTCAGCATTACTTGTTGGGGCATAGACTTTGATTATTGTGATATTGAATGATTTGCCTTGGAAACAAACAGAGACCATTCTGTCATTTTTGAGCATGCACCCAAGTACTGCATTTCATACTCTTCTGTTGACTATGAAGTCTACCCCATTTCTTCTAAGGGATTCTTGCCCCCAGTAGTGGATATAAAGGTCATCTGAATTAAATTCTCCCATTTCAGTCCATTTTAGTTCACGGATTCCTAAAATGTCGATGTTCACCCTTGTCATCTCCTTTTGACCACTTCTAATTTACCTTGATTCATGGACCTAACATTGCAGGTTCCTATGCAGTATTTCTCTTTATAGCATTGCAGTTTACTTCCATCATCAGTCACATCCACAACTGGGCATTGTTTTCACTTTGGCTTTGTCTGTTCATTCTTTTTGGAGTTATTTCTCCACTATTCTCCAGTTGCATATTGGGCACCTATTGACCAGGGGAGTTCAACTTTCAGTGTCATATCTTTTTGCGTTTTTACACTGCACATGGGGTTCTCAAGGCAAGAGTACTGAAGGGCCATTCCCCTTCTCCAGTGGACCACGTTTTGTCAGAACTCTCCACCATGACCTGTCCATCTTGGGTGGCCCTAAATGGCATGGCTGATAGTTTCGTTGAGTTAGACAAGGCTGTGGTCCATGTGATCAGTTTGATTAGTTTTCTGTGACTGGTTTTCCTTCTGTCTGCTCTCTGAGGGATAAGGATAAGAGGCTTACAGAAACTGCCTGATGGGAGTGGGTTGCCATTTCCTTCTCCAGGGGATCTTCCTGACCCAGGGATTGAACCCAGGTCTCCTGCATTTCAGGCAGACCCTTTAACCTCTGAGCCACCAGTGAAGGCCACTTACCTCCTTATATACCTCCAATTGGTCTGGTACCATTTATTGAAGACTCCTTTTTGCATGTACTTCCTTTTGCCAAAATTATTTGACAGTGTATTCATGATACTATTTGCTTTTCTATTCTATTCCATTGACCTACTTAGCCTTTTATTAATAACACTGTCTAGATTATTGTAACATCATAGGGAATCTTTGATTTGCTGAAATTAGATGAGATGCCTTCCAATTGTCATTTTTCAAGATTGTTTTGTCTAAACCAGACTTTGGTTTTTTATGTACCTTTTAGGATCAGCTTGCTAATTCCCGCAAAAAGGCTTACTTAGATTTAATTGGGATTGAATTAGATCCACGATTTGTAGAGGATTTATATTTTATTTTTATTGATTCAATCCATGTCCATGTTGCTTCCACTTTTTACAATTTCATTTACCTCATCACAGCGTCTTGTAATTTCAGTATGATATCTTCCACATCTTCTATTACATTTATCCCCAATTAGTTTATATTTTTGTGTTCAATTGCAAATTTAAAAATATACATTGTACATTGCTTGTGCAATGGGAATACAATTAATTTTTATTTATTGCCTTTGTATCCTATACTGATGCTGATTGACATTTTCAGGTTTTTTTTTTTTTTAATTGAATCCTCAGTATTTTCTACATACATAACTATATTATTTGCAAGTGAATAGTTTTACTTTTTATGTATAGTATTTCTTTTTCTGAATGTGTCAAGTGGTCTAGATTCTCTGTTACAATAATTAATAGAAATAGAAGCGGTGATGGCTGAAATCCTTGCCTTGTTCACAATTGTAAGAGGAAACCGTTCAGTATTTTATTATTAAGTATGCTATTGGTCACCAGTGGACAGTAAAACTGGTTCATCCTAGGTGCAGGATATGTGGACAAGTTGTAGGAAATTTAAATACAGTAACAACACTGAATTAAAGTTACTTGGCTTTCAAGTTCTTATGTGACAGACCTTAAACAATGTCAGTGTTATAGGTTGAATTGTATTTTCCCTCTTCATATGCAGAGGCCCTAAACCCAAGTAAGTCAGAATGTGACTGTTGGGAGATGGGGCCTTAAAAGTGGTGATTAAGTTAAAATTGAGTTTTTAGAGTGGACTCTGATCCTGTGTGATTGATGTTTTTATAAGAAGAGGGAATTTGAACACACAGAGAGATGCCAGGAGTGAGTGCACAGACAGACCACACAAGGGTCATTGACAAGCCAAGAAAAGTGGCCTCAGAAGGAGCTAGACCTCCAGCACCTTGACCTTGACTCCTAGACTCCGGAACTGTGAGAAAATGAATTTCTGTTGTTTACACTGTCTGGTTTGTGTTGTTTTGTTACAGTAGCCTCAGCAGACTAATACAGTTAGCAGTAGTACTCTTTCTAGAAAAACACAAACAAACAAACATTTGTTGGCCTAATTTCTAAAAAAAATTTCTGCAGTTAAACACATTTTTAATTGCTTATACTTTAACATTACATTCTACACAGGATTTGGAGAACTCCTGGTTGTAGGGTTGGATCCCTGGGTAAAGAAGATTATCTCGAGAAGGAAATGACAACACTCTCCACTATTCTTGCCTGAACAGTCCCATGGACAGAGGAGCCTGGCAGGCTACAGTCCATGGGGTTGCAAAGAGTCAATACAGTTTGGTGACTAAATAGCAGCAGTCATAGGGTAGGCGCTAACAAACCACAGCAAGCTACATGCATTTCAGTGACAAGTTTCAGTGGCTTGGGAGAGTCTAAGCTCATTCTAACTCTAAATTATATTTCTAAATTGATATTAGGGATGATTACTATTTCTAAACCTTGTGAGGATATATATTTCTAGATTCAAATAGTACATTCAAAATAAACAATGACTTTACATTTATTGTAAAGTCAAAGCAAACGTCACTTTAATGCCCTCATTTTACATGATCCCGAATTTTCTTCAAGGCAACCATTTTTTTAAACGTTGGAAAAAAATTATTCATTGTCTACAATCTTACCTCTTTACCAGAAAATCTTGCAGATTTAGCAATATAAAACAGTGAAAAGATTTTCTAGATACAGTAAAATAATTACAAAGTAGCTCCTGCATGAACATCAACACAAACCTTCTTTGTAATTGTTTAAATGACAATAATTATTCTTTAATATTGTTAATCTGAACACATTTTTATTTTCCTCTATTTTAAAAAGACATTTTTACTCATTATAGGATCTAGACTGACAGTTTTTTTTGTGTGTGTTTTGTTTTTTACCATAAATAAACTTGTGACTTTTTTTCTGGACTTCATTGTAACTGTTGGGATTTCAACTATCATTTTTATACCTGTGTCATAATATATAAAAATATAACATACTTTTGTTCTCTGATTGATTTTTAAAATTTTCTCTTTATCTTTGGATGTTTGGCTATGATGGGCCTAACTGTGATTTATTTATTCTGCTTAATGTTGCATTGAATTTTGGTATGTGGTTTGTTGTATTTCACTAATTTGGAAAACTCTTGGCCATTGTTTTTTAAATACTTTTGTCCACTAATGTTCATAGAAATTTTATTTTCTCTGTTTTCTTTTTAAACTTTTTAAAAAATTAAGTATGGTTGATTGACAGTGTTGTGTTATTTTCCCGTGTACAAACACAGTGGTTATTATTATTATTTTTTTTGGTCCACTAGTATTAATAGCAACTTAACTTTTTAAATTAATTTATTTTTTATCAAAGTATACTTTAATTCCAATGTTGTATGTTTCTCAAAAAATTTTGACCTTACTTTTAGTCTCTTCTCTTTTTGACTGCAATTATACCCATGGTACTTGGTTTGATACTATTCTATAAGCATTGTATATTTTACTCTATTTTTTCCTATTCTTTGTTTCTTGTATTTCACCTTGAATAGTTTCTATTGACCCAAGTATATGTTAACTTAATTTTGGGGGGAGGATAAGCCAGACTGCTAATAAGCCTACTGTAAGAATCCCTCATCTCTGACATTATATTTTCATTTTTTGGCATTTCCATTTTGCTCTTTTATATAGTTTTCAGTTATCTGCTGAAATTCTCCATCTATTCATCCCTGTCACTCACATTTGCAATAGATTGTTTTTTTTTAGCATACATTTATGATAAAAAAATCTCCAGAAAGCAGGAATAGAAGGAACATACCTCAGCATAATAAAAGCTATATATGACAAACCCTCAGCAAACATTATCCTCAATGGTGAAAAATTGAAAGCATTTCCCTTAAAGTCAGGAACAAGACAAGGGTGCCCACTCTCACCACTACTATTCAACATAGTTTTGGAAGTGTTGGCGACAGTAATCAGAGCAGAAAAAGAAATAAAAGGAATCCAGATAGGAAAAGAAGAAGTAAACCTCTCACTGTTTGCAGACGACATGATCCTCTACATAGAAAACCCTAAAAGACTCTACCAGAAAATTACTAGAGCTAATCAATGAATATAGTAAAGTTGCAGGATATAAAATTAACACACAGAAATCCCTTGCATTCCTATACACTAGCAATGAGGAAACAGAAAGAGAAATTAATTCACCATTGCAACAAGAAGGATAAAATACTTAGGAATGTATCTACCTAAAGAAACAAAAGACCTATACATAGAAAACTATAAAACACTGATGAAAGAAATCAAAGAGGACACAAATAGATGGAGAAATATACCATGTTCATGGATTGGAAGAATCAATATTGTGAAAATGAGTATACTATCCAGAGCAATCTATAGATTCAATGCAATCCCTATCAAGCTACCAACGTTATTTTTCACAGAACTAGAACAAATAATTTCACAATTTGTATGGAAATACAAAAAGCCTCGAATAGCCGAAGCAATCTTGAGAAAGAAGAATGGAACTGGAGGAATCAACCTGCCTGACTTCAGGCTCTACTACAAAGCCACAGTCATCAAGACAGTATGGTACTGGCACAAAGACTGCAATAGATTGTTTAGCACATGTATCATTATAATTATGAAGACTCTGGATCTGGTTCTGTAATTCACCTTTCCTCTTGTTGATTGGTCATATTTTCTTTGTATAACTCAGTTTTTTTATTCTATAGCAAGAATTATGCATTAGAGGTCAGTAGTGTTAGCTGTTCAGTAGTGTTAGTTGTTTAGTTGTGTCCGACTCTTTCCGATCCCATAGACTGTAGCTCCTCTGTTCATGGGATTGTCCAGGCAAGAATACTGAAGTGGGTTGCCATTCACTTCTCCAGGGGTTCTTCCTGACCCAGGGGTTGAATCCATGTCTCCTGCATTGCAGGTGGATTCTTCACCCTCTGAGCCAGAGACTGAAGTAAGAATGTGTGCTCAGAAGTAGACTTGCCTCTTTTGTCAGAGTGCCAGTGTCGGGAGTTAATCACGTTTGTAATTAAGATGGATCTGAATTTTCTGGATTTTTCTCTATTGGCTTCAACTATTATGAAGGCAGGATGAGGGCCTTTCTGCAGCGCTTGGGATCAGAGGGCCTGAGGGCTCCTCAGTCTTAGAACTATATCTTGGATCTTGCACAAATGTGTCCTGCCTCCCCACTGGCCACATGTACACACTGGGGGTGCTTGGAGATTTTCTCTCATAGTTTTCCTGTCCTCACTCTTTAGTAAATATAAGTGAGTTTAGCAAACTCACTTTTTGCTCATTTGCTTTCTTAGTTCTTCAGTGGATTTGAGATATGAATTTGTAGTTTCTCAACTTGTTCCTGTTGTTTGGGTAGTGAAAATTTTCTCTTGTGACTTTCTGTTCTAAACAGAAATGGGAGTCCCAATGTGATTTTTGATGAAAAGAGCTATTTGATTTTAAAGTGATTCATTTATTAAACTTTTGTTTATAGTTAGAGTCTTATTCATGTTTTTGTGTTAGGTATGAGAAATCTTTACCTGTCCAAGGATGCAAAAATATTCACTTCTCTTTTCTTCTAAGAACTTTATTGTTTCCTGATAATAACTTTAATAAAATTTGAATTCTACTTGAGAGTGGAGGAGAAATATATCAGCTTGAGGGATGAATATTTTGCATCCCATTGAGCATGGAGCCCTCTCATTCTTCTGTTGTGTTTTTTTTTTTTCTTTTGTTACTTTCATTGGCTTGAGAACAGGGACAGATAATACTCATGCTTTTAATTTATTCCTTTTAATCAGAGTTTCTTTTATTGCTAAATATTTCTAGATTATAGTAGTTCTGTAACATCCTTGGTATTACATGAATTCATCTGAATTAATCTTAAGATTTTTACAGTACTATTCTAATGTTTAGTGACATAAAATAAATTTAATGTGAATTATTTAATCCTAATATAAATGTGCTCAGAGAGAAATAGGTTATAATTTATATGTATATAAATACATATATTTGTTTAGTTGTGTATATATATATATATATATATATATATATATATATATATATACAGCCCAAGAGATTTTATTGACTTTCTCTCTAGTCAGTTAAATTCCAATTGTATGGTCCAGTCTTGATTCACATGAAGCAGTCTATCTATTTTTCATGGTATTTGCCAGATCTAGTTATTAGAAGAAAAGTAGGTCATTAGACTATACAGAATAAAAGTATAGTTTAGTTTATTGGCTAATTTAAAGCTATATTTATAGGATACTAAAGTTTTAGAGGGAAGATCTCTGTAGTAATTTATATTACCTATTTTAGCATTTGAAAAATATAATCTTTATAGGTGACATACATGATTTATGCTGCATCAAAGTGATTGATTTAATTTTCTTTTCTGTAAATACATCCAATGGAGTGAAGGAAAAATTATAAAAAGGCTTAAATTTTTATTATCACAAAATAATTTTAAAATCTTTAAAAACAGTTTGTTTTCTTTGCTCTTTCATTCTTATAAAAAATTATAATCCAGTATTTTATAGCTGGAGTCACATAGTCCTATTTTATAGAAAACATTCTGTTACAAAGACAGGGAATATAGGTTTTTGTAGTAATGTGTTAAATATATAATTTTATAGAAAAAATAAATGATTTTCTCTTTCAGAGATATGAATATCTCTTATGGGAGTGTATTAGAATTCCATCACCCAGATAGTTTATCAGTGAGAAATAGTATTTGCTCTTTCAACTAATATTTGTCTAATCCACCATTTGTACTAAACTCTCCCAGAGATATAGAGGCACATGACAAGATATAATATTGTTGGGAAAAAAGCATGAAATTTTATGACAAAAACCTTGAATCCAGCTATTGAAAGTGAAAGTGAAAGTCACTCAGTCGTGTTCGACTCTTTGCAACCCCATGGACTAGAGAGTCCATGGAATTCTCCAGGCAAGAATACTGGAGTGGGTAGCCTTTTCCTTCTCCAATGGATCTTCCCAACCCAGGGATCAAACCCAGGTCTTCTTCATTGCATGTGAATTCTTTACCAGCAGAGCCACAAGGGAAGCCCAAGAATACTGGAGTGGGTACCCTATCCATTCTCCAGCAGATCTTCCCAGCCCAGGAATTGAACCAGGGTCTCCTGGATTGCAGGTGGATTTTTTTTTTTTTTTTTACAAACTGAGCTATCAGGGAATCCAGCTATTAGTGCTTTCAAAATTCTAAGGGGTTGAGCCATTTGAAATTGGAAAGTAAATTAACCACTAGTTTCCTAATTATTTTCGAAGAAGTTTGTAGCAGCTGAGTAGTCAGAGATGGTTTAAAGGTGAGATGATAGCAGGTAGCTGTCAAAACTGGTCCTCAAGGATCCCTACTTCCTGGTATTCACTCCCCTCCCTTCAGAGTGGGCAGATCTAGCTACTTCTAACTAAGCAAATTTCCTCTCTAAGACCGAGGAATGGAAATTCGAAGTCATACTAACTTAATTTGACTACAAAACTGTGCCTTTGGTCTTGCTGGCTTTCTCTCTCTATTTCTTCTCAGCTTGTACACTTTGATTAAAACATAAAAACAGACCAAAAAAACCCCCCAAAACTTTCCATGTTGGAGATGCTCATGGAGCCAGAGAACTAAGTGGCATATGCAAATAGACTGAAGAAGCACAGCCTCTGAAATCAACAGCCTGGAAGGAACCACGTCCTGGGACCAGCTCCAGGGGACCAGAAACACAGCCTTCCCTCTTCTAGCCTTCAGAGGAGACTGCGGTTCCAGCATCAACTTGCCACAGCTGGTGAGAACCTAGAGCACAGAGAGCAGGGAAGTCACACCCTAACTCTGGACCTGCAGAAATTGAGAGGGAGTGCATGTTCTCTCATGCCACCAGGCTTGGGGTACATGGTGCAGCCATCCATGGGTCGGGGGTCTAGAAGAATGGATTTGTTGGGAATGAATAGGCTAAGCAAGAACATTTTGAATCAAGAAACAGCATAAAGTCAAGAAGCTAAGTGTAATCACTAGGCTAAAGCTGAGATCATGGCATCTGGTCTCATCACTTCATAGCAAATAGATGGGGAAACAATGGAAACAGTGACAGACTATTTTCTTGGGCTCCAAATCACTGCAGATGGTGATTGCAGCCATGAAATTAAAAGACACTTCCTCCTTGGAGGAAAAGCTATGAACAACCTAGACAACATATTAAAAAGCAGAGACATTACTTTGCCAATAAAGGTCTGTTTAGCCAAAGCTATGACTTTACCAATAGTCATGTATGGATGTGAGAGTTGGACCATAAAGAAAGCTGAGGGCCAAAGAATTGATGCTTTTGAACTATGGCACTGGAGAAGACTCTTGAGAGTCCCTTGGACTGCAAGGGGATCCAACCAGTCAATCCTAAAGGAAATCAGTCCTGAATGTTCATTAGAAGGACTGATGGGGAAGCTGAAGCTCCAATACTTTGGCTGCTTGATGTGAAGAGCCAACTCATTGGAAAAGACCCTGATGCTTGGAAAGATTGAAGGCAGGAGGAGAAGGGGAAGACAGAGGATGAGATGGTTGGATGGCATCACCGACTCACTGGGCATGAGTTTGAGTAAACTCTGGGGGTTTACTCCCGGACAGGGAGGCCTGGTGTGCTGCAGTCCATGGGGTCCCAGAGTCGAACACAACTGAGTGACTAAACTAAACTGAACTGAACTGAACATGGTGTGCTAAATGTTTTATGAGCATTATCTCATTTCCTCATCACAATAACTCTGAAGAAAGATACTTATTTTAGTTATAGTTGAGTGAACTGGGGCTCAGTTTACTTACGTTTTCATACGGAAAGACTATGAGCATATTGCTTTTTCTATTATTAATAGTGAAATAACTGGCTAGTCAAGTGTTATATAGACATGTGTGAATTATGTGGATACAGCTTCATGATCAAGTAAACATTTCTTTTGTCAAGTAGCTGCTCAAATATTAATGCTCTAATAATTAAGGCACAGCATTTTTAAGATTTTTAAACTGAAACTTAATTAGGTTGGACCTAATAGAATTTACGCAATTCCTTACTCTAATTTTCCAAGATGTTTTTTCTCCTTCTATGTATTTAGCTCTAGGGATCAGTCATGATTTCAAGAGAGAAAATATGCAGGAGACAGTCATTTGTTGGTTGTATGTGTGTGTGTTAATCACTCAGTCGTGTCCGACTCTGCAACCTATAGACTGTAGTCCACCAGGCTCCTCTGTCCATGGGATTCTCTGGCAAGAATATTGGAGTGAAATAGTAGCCATTTCTTTCTCCAGGGGATCTTCCCCACCCAGGGATCAAACCCGGGTCTCCTGCATTACAGGTAGATTCTTTACCATCTGAGCCACCCTTTATCAGTTGGTTTTCATCTTTCATTAGGTCATAGTGATTTGCCTACTATTAAACAAAATAATTGTATTTTAAAATGTAATGGAAAACAAATGTTTAGAAAAATGTATATAAGAGAGGAGCTTACTATCAAATCTTCTTGATCATCTTAAGAATTCCAAATCATGGTGACAACCAATTCAGGCTTTGAATTGTGAGAGAATTGCAATAAGGAAGTTTTCTTTGTGTAACCTAAGTGCAGAGCTTCAGATGAGGGCAGTGCAGCTCCTGTAAGTCATACTGTAAACACTGTGGGATTAACTAAAATACAGTGCAATGAAAATAATCATGACTGTTCTTAATAAGAAACTGTGAGTTCAAGAGTTAAGATGCTATTTATTTATATTTTAAGTTGATAATAAAGCTACTTGAAATTATCACAAGAGGTAGATATAGAGGAAATTATTTTAAAAAATCAAATGTCAACAGGGGCATCTTCTGCAGCATTTCTGAAACAAATCCTTATGCTCTTCTTATCAATTCACACATAAAATGGTACTTGATTAAAGACAGCTGGTCAGCATTTCAGAGATGTAAAAGACCTGTCTAGCTACTGTATAAGCTAGGTAGAGTATCTTATTGATTTTAAGCAAGTGGTAGGGACATTAAAAGGAAACTTGGATTATTTATCATAGAGGATTTAGAAGGTACTCTTTTAAGACTGTGAAAATACTCAGCAATATTTTATCATTTTACTACAAGGTATTGCAAATGTGATTTTCTTGTTGGTGTAATGGAGATAGGCTTGGGTGCTTTCAAGGAAGTTATATGAAAAGAAGAACAATAAGTTTTCAAAGCAGACTATTGGCAATTTTTTCCACCCTCTCTATCATGAATAACTCAGTTCTCAATTGTCTCTCATTACTTTTTTTTCATTTCATTAGTTAGGGAGGTGAAATTGAAGAGATGTATTTAAACCTTTAAATATGACCTAAAATCATGGGATTTGGATAAATGTTTCAATGTTGAAAGAAATGGTGGAGAGATCCCAATTTTGTTCTGCCATATGAAAAAAAAGGGGGGGGGGGAGGGCTTCCCAGGTGGCGCTAGTGGTAAAGAACCTGCCTGCCAATGCAGGAGACATAAGAGATGAGGGTTCGGACCCTTGGTCAGGAAGATCCCCTGGAGGAGGGCATGGCAACCCACTCCAGTATTCTTGCCTGGGAAATCCCACGGACAGAGGAGCCTGGCGGGCTACAGTCCATCTGGTCGCAAAGAGTCCCCCTCCTTCTCCTCCTGGGCTGATTCTGAAGGTCCTGCAGGGGCCACGTTGTTTCCCCTCACTGCTTCCACTCCCCTCCCTCCCTTCTTTGTAAAACGCTAGCACTGGGCTTCTTGTCACCAAAAGTTACCCTTCATTATCCCTAACTGTAGCTGCCATCTACCATAATTATAATCACGAACTTTGCCATCACCAATAACCAGTCCCTCCACGGCCTATGTTTTATTCATCCCAGGGTAACCTTCCCCTCCTAAGCTTGGAAGTAACTCAGGCAGTTAATCTTGACACCGACAATCCTTTGACCCCACAGAAACCTCCAACCCATTGCTTCTACAGCTTTTTGTTGCCTTTTAACTATTTAATGCACTCTCTTCTTAGCATAAATTCCAGTCTTTCTAATCAACTCCTTGCACTCACCCATGTCCTCAGCATTTCATCGTAGCCCTGTCTGCTTCACACTGGCACTTGTGGTGGTGGGCATGGAACACAGAGCCGTCTTGGGTATGTCCAGGTGAGTTCTGGCAGACACTAGTGCTGCCTGAGTACCGTGGTCTGTCTCCCTAGCTCATATGCTGGTCCCCCTGCTTGACGAATATTTCCTGCCTTATCCTCTGTCCTCAAATCCCTGACTTCTCCTTCACCATATTTATCTTGAAAGTGAAAGTGAAAGTCGCCCAGTTGTGTCCGACTCTTTGCGACCCCATGGACTAAACAGTCCATGGAATTCTCTAAGCTCAAATACTGGAGTGGGTAGCCTATCCCTTCTCCAGCGGATCTTCCTGACCCAGGAATCGAACCAGGGTCTCCTGCATTGCAGGTGGATTCTTTACCAACTGAGCCATCAGGAAAGTCCTATATCTTAGCTGATTATTTTGTCCCCTGTTTCACTGAGCAAATTAAAGCAATGAGAAAAGAACGTCCACAGATTGCCACATTCACATCCATCACCTAATAGTGCCCACACCAGACACCAGGCTTTCATACCCGTTCCATCCAGGGCTGCTTTTAAACTGTGTCTTTTATCCGCACTTTTCACTGGCTTCCTTTCATTGCTTCACTTCCTTTCGTTGCTCAATAGTCCCCTTTGAAATGATGTCAGCAGAGCTGGTCCTCTCTGAAATTGCAGACTGCCTCCCTATCCTCTGTGTGCTCCCACAGTCCTTGTCATCTAACACACTATATCAGTCACATGTTTATTATAATTAGTTTTATTGCCTGTCCCCCTGCTAAAAAGTGGGCCCCCTTGAGGGCAGGGCTCTTGTTGTTTAGTCACTGCTGTGTCCCAGATGTCTAGATCTGTGTCTGCATATAGGAGATACTAAATCTTTTTCCATCAAATCAATAAATTATTGTTCAGAAGGATGTAAGTCATTTAGGACAGGGATTGTAACACAGAAATGTATGCAACGCTTTGCTGATTTTTTAAAAACAAAATCTTTCCTACCTTGCTATATTTTTACCTAGTTTGGAAAATTCATAAAAATTAGTTTTCTTATATATTCACTTGATATGTAAAAGCATACAAACGTGACACCTATACGGATTATTTGGGCTAAGGGGTCTGAGCTTTGGTAGATTCTGGGGACCCCCAGGCACCCCCCAGAGTTGACAACCTGCCAGCACCTGCATCCTTCACTGCTATGCCCTCACTGCCTCCACATTCTCTTTTAGAAGACACACATACATTGAGGGCATGTATGAAGGCACATGCATTCTCTAATAAATAAAAGCTGTGTAGTGACAACTGCGTTATTTGATTAGCAGTGCCTGCTAGAAGGTATTTTTAACATGCATGGCTGTTTTTGTTTTTAAAGCAAGGAATTATTGATATGCTGTAGTTTCAATGTTAAAATGAAATTTAACTATACGTACTGATTTAAACATAAATTTAGGAGAGTTATACTTCCATGGTGCTGTACTTGCATGTCACTTTCTTTACTCACAGATATGTAAACATTTCACAAACAGTTAATTTGAAAAAGAAAGCCCTTACAATGTTGCATGTAACCTAAGAAATCAGAACTTTAATGATACACAATTATCACCTTTAAAAAATATTCCTTTAAGTCTATCACTTTGTTAACTTACATCAATTAAAAATATAACCCTCCATAGTACATTTATTTCACCAAGGTTTTTTTTTTTTTCGAAATGCTATTAATACTTTCTGATGATGCAGCAAAAATCTAAAGGGTCCCTGGAGTCTCTCACCAGCCTTAATTGATTTGTGTGTCAGGCAAGCTAAATTCAGACACCATTCATCATGGCCCAAGTACTTCTGTCTTTTGGGCCAAGGTGTGTAATAGGAAATGTCCCTCCAGCCCTGTCACATTTTCAGTCTGTCTTCATACAAGGTCACGTCACCAGAAGAAGGGACCAAGGTCACGTGTGCTCTCTCAGTGCCCCACCCCCTTTTCTCCCTCACCACAGAGCTCAGAGACCCCCACACCACAGCCCCTCCCTTCCTGGGAACCGATCTGAAGCCATGTTTCCACTTTGGTCCATTTTCTCCCCCATCCGTCACCCCTGTTTCCTCCCTGTTCACCTCCTCGCCAGAAAGAATCTAACTGAAGGACGAGAGTGTAGTGGTAAAATATTCATTTCTTTCTTGAACAAAGGCAAGCAGTATATTCACAAGGTCAGAGTTCTGAATTTTTTGTCCTAAAGAACTTCAATTCCAAAGTTCCTTAAGTATCTGCAGAGAAACAGCCTCAGTGGGAAAGTTTTACTGTTTTTGAAACTTCACACTCATTTTTCTCCTAAAGCAGCTTTTTTAAACCAAGTTTGCTGTTTTATTCAGACTCATCACCCTATGGGTAGTGAGAAGAGATTAAGTTAGACTTAATTAGCTGCTGGAAGTGACTACATATTCCATTAATAAAAGGCTTCCTATTTGATAAAATGGGGCTTGAAATTTGTGAGATAAGCGTATTATGGTGCTTTTAACTATCTGCACCTTACTGTGGTATCAAATTTCTAATGCTTTTGTTTCTGGATAGCAAAGAGAAATATGTTAAAATACTAGGCATCCACCTATATTGGTACAATTTGAAAGGGCTTCCCTGATGAGGGAGATGATAAAATATGTGCCTGCAATGCAAGAGACCTGGGTTTGATCCCTGGGTTGGGAAGATCCCCTGAAGAAGGCCATGGCAACCCACTCCAGTATTCTTACCTGAAGAATCCCATGGACAGAGGAGCCTGGCAGGTCGCAAAGTCGAACACAACTGAGTGACTGAGCACACACACAAAATACATATTAGAAATAGTTTAGCGTATATGTGCTGATGATAAAAAACTAGCCCTAAGGAAACAAAGCAGAGTACAACGAAGTTTCTACAGTTAAACCAAGAGTGGAATCAGAAAATGTGAGTCTCGATGGGACTCTGGAGAAAGGGTAGCCTGGTAACAGTAGCAACATGATGGCCTCTGATGCTTTTGAAGAGAAAACACTCAAAGTGGACTGGCAAGGAGGCAGACTGTCCATTGGGCAGTTGTTCAATTTAGCTGTTTTAATGTGCACTTGACAATAATTATCATTACTGATTTTGTCTAAGATAACTTCTTTAGCACTTGTTGAGAGGAAGGAAAAATGGAAGGAAGAGTCTCGAACTCAAAGGACAGTGTTAGTGGACAGAGCAAAACAGAGGGTGAACTCAGGCAGAGTCAGGAGCCAGATCCTGTGAATCGAGTGAAATGAAATCTGACAGCAAACAGTCCCATGTGGGGCACTCTGGGGGCCAGGGGCAGGCTGTGGGGCCTGTGGCCCCCTGGATTCTGCTTGCTGGCCCCCTGTACTGCCCTCTGAGGCAGCGCCTAAGAACCCAAGGATCTGAGATTCATTTAGAGATCACTGGACAATCTCTAGAGATTATCCTAACTGAAGTAAGTCAGACAGAGAAAGATGATATCATATGAAATTGCTTATACCTGGAAGCTAAAAAAATTATACTAAATGACGTAAGTAAGAGAAAGATAAATATCATATGAAACTGCTTACATGAGGAATCTTAAAAAAAATGATCCAAATGACTTATTTGCAAAACTGAAACAGATACACGGACATAGAAAACAAACTTATGGTCACCAAAGGCGAAAGAGAGTGAAGGATAAATTAGGAGTTTGGGATTAAAATCTACAATCTACACACTAATAAAATAAGACTTCCCAGGTGGCTCAGATGGTAAAGAACCTGCCCACAGTGCAGGAGACCTGGCTTCGATCCCTGGGTTGGGAAGGAATGGGCTCCAGATACCCTGGAGAAGGAAATGACAACCACTCCAGTATTCTTGCCTGGAGAATCCCATGGGCAGAGGAGACTGATGGACCACAGTCCATGGGTTGCAAAGACTCAGGCAATACTGAGCAACTAACCCACACACATATATAAAATAGACTACCATCAAAGACCATATAGCACAGGGAACTAGAGTCGCTATCTTGTAATAACATAATGGAAAAGAACCTGAAAAAAAATATACATCTTAATCACTTTGCTCTACTCTTGAAACTAACACAACATTGTAAATCAAGTATGAATGAATGTGAGAGATGGGAGGGGCCACATCTGTAACAAGAGAAATCATGCCCCAGACTGTGCCTCTGACCTTGGTGGGAAACAGAAGACAGGAGACAGGGAGGGTCCAGGTGGTCTTGATAGCTCTCACTCTGGTGGTTCTGGTTTCCAGAGAAGTTGGTCTGCACTCCCACACTCTCTTGTCTTTAGCTTCCTAGCCAAACCCATCTCCTCCTCCCTAGGATCATACATTTCCATCACATGCAATGGAAATTTCTGAGTTTAATTCACAGTCCAGCCATCGTTGCACTATTTCAATAACATATGCAAATTGACTCATAAATAATTTACTCATAAATAAATCCAACTCTACCCACTGTATTCACTCCCTCAATACTGAAGAGATTTCATAAAATAACCAAGTGATTCTCCTACCATGAGTGATGCACAGATATATGGAAACAAAGCTTCTTCTCTTAGATTCACTTATCTCTTCACAGGGCAATAAAACATTTCAGGGTATTTGAAGTAATTGAGATGTAGTACTTCTGAAGTTTACTTCTGAAGGATGGGAATTAGAAAATCTAAAACACTGTTCTTGCATATAGTTAAGAGACTAGTATCCCTGTGATTTTTCTGGACTCTTAATGGAGACTGTGACTGGTCAATTGTTTGAACTTTTCTTAGCAAACTGAGATACTGTGTTCAATCTGTTCTAAAATAATGAAATCAATTATCTGGGTTGTTGAGCAGGTGTTAGCCTGGATTCTCTAAAAATAAATCATGTCAGACTAATCTGAATTTTTTGATGAAGTAACTAAGTTAATTTATGAAAAGGCATAATTTATCTTGATTTTAGCCATGCCTTTGATAAAGCATCTCTTCAAAAGCGTGTGAATAAGTCCCAACCTCCTGGCATTAGCAGAGGATTGCTATTATAAAATAGATGACTAGCTGGCAAACCAGAGGAAGTAATAATATGTGGACAATAATTCTTCAGGGCAGAGTTGACAAGCGGGTTTCCCATGGGCTCCGAGTTCAGGAAGATGTTAAGCAAGATTTATGTGGCTCATTCTGCAGTCAGTTCTTGGTGTGCCAGCAGAACAATCTGCTGATGACTCATGGCTAGTAGGTTGGGGTTTGGAGGAAGAAGGGCAATGAGGATGGGTACACAAATAGGTCCCCAAACAAGATAAGAAGCTGAATGTGGACTTTCAGGCTCCAGGAGCAGTTCACTAACGGGACAGAAGGAACAGGGAGAGGCAGGGGGCCCACTCAAGTGTAGGTAGTTCGGGATGTCACTGGTCTTGAACGGCGTGTGCGATACAGCTGAGAAGCTGTTGGCTGGGGGCTGTTACTGGCTCGAGCACTCCCCACTCTGTGCACCATTTTGGGCTTCCAGTCTCATCAAGTATTTGCCAGAAAATTCTGACCTCCTCTCATTTAAGCCTCTGATCAAAGACCAGCAGCCCTCACTCTGCTTTGAGATGCACGCAGATATCTTTATCCTCCAGGCTCACACGCAATATGAAGAAGCCAACAATTCTGAGGCATCAGGCCCCTGAGCAGCACCCTCGGCGCCCTTCCTGGGGGGTTGCTATCCTTGGTGTTTCCCTTGCGTGCTTCCCAGGAGCTTCCGTGAACAGGTCACTGCAGGCAGAGCTCCTCAGTGGGGGCCCCTCTGTAAAATGGACCCCGCCTGTCTTCTCTATGTGTCACTATGCCATCTCTCACGGATTCCGCCGGTCAACAAGATGATAATCTTATCATCCTAGACCCATCCTCTGGTGGTTACAGACTTCAGTATCAATCTTTCTCTAGGTGAAGGAAGGTGAAGGTGAATGTAGCTCAGTCGTGTCCAACTCTTTGCGACCCCATGGACTATACACTCTATGGAATTCTCCAAGCCAGAATAGCCTTTCCCTTCTCCAGGGGATCTTCCCAACCCAGGGATCAAACCCAGGTCTCCCACATTGTAGGTGGATTCTTTACCAGCTGAGCCACTCTAAAGGTAACTCAGAGTAGCATCACGGCTTCACTCTAGTTTCCATTTTGTGAGAAATGCCACAGCTGTTTGAAAGAACTCAAGTTGTACATGAGTCTTGATCACCTTGTTACTTGGAATATGGTCCTCAGACCAGCTGCACTGGCAATGTTGGGGCTAGAAATGCAGAATCTTGGTCCTGTCCTTTGCCATTGAAATAGAATATGCACTTGCCATGATTTCCAGGTAATTCCTATGCTTGTTAAGGTTTGGAAAGTGCTGATTTAGACATAGACTTGTAGAGAAAACTGAACCTTGGCGGAACATCGTTAGAAACTGACAGAGCCTGTTTGACTTCAATTATATCTTTTTTCCTCTGCATCAAGCTGCAGAGAGTTGTGTAAAAGAGACATATAGGATACTTTAGATGACTGTGTTCTCTGGTGCCCGAGTCTTAGAAATGGCGCTGTTAAGTGAAGTATGTAACAGTAGAAGAAAGCAGTTGCAGCTCAGGACATACCCATGGTGAGAGAGACAAGGCTGGAATCAGAATCCAGCTGTAGGGAATGTTTTGAACAATTGCCATGGCATGGCTGTGGGCAGGGGCACACCTGAGGGGATTCAGTCCTGCCTGTTAACAGAGAAGAGGTTGCTAGTCCCTGGGATTCCAGCAAGCCACAACAAGCCCCCTGCCCCAAACCCCGGCCAGCCCAGATTCCATCTCTGCCATGACTGGGTCACAGCACAGAGATTCGGAAGCATAAAGACTTATAAAAATGTATTTCTTAGAAACTTTGTTCTGAATCAAGGGGAATTACGCATCTGCTTTAAATATCCCAGAAGCAATGCTCTATTTGGTTCTAAATACTGACTGTAATTAAGGAGTTTAAAATTGGTGAATGATACTGAAAATGACTGTAAAATTTATTCAAAAATCAGAATAACTATTTTTGTGAGGGAAGATTCAAAATGAACACATTTGTGTCTGAAAAATACTTTTAAACAGTCTGAGGAGATCTGATTGCATCTAAAAATTTTAGAGAGATAGTAAATAAAAGTCTGCATGTAAAGAGGAAGGAATTTGCATCCCAAAAGCCTGAACTGAGGGACAGAGAGAATTTTAACTCTTTAATTGTGTAACTGGGATAAAGTTGGGGTAATGGGTGGTGTTAGCTCAAAAATGTAGACACATCAAGTGGAAGAACCCTTGAGAAGTGATCTAAGTCCACATACAAATTGCCCAAGGAGATATCAATGTGGTAATTGTGTTGTTGTTGTTGTTGTTCAGTTGCCCTGTCATGTCTGACTCTTTTTGACCCCATGGCCTGCAGCACGCCAGGCCTTCCTGCCCCTCACCATCTCCTGGACTTTTCCCAAGTTCATGTTCATTGCATCGGTGATGCTGTTCAGGCATCTCATCCTCTGATACCCTCTTCTCCTTCTGCCCTCAACCTTTCCCAGCATCAAGGACTTTTCCAATGAGTCATCAGTTCACATCAGATGAATGAAATACTGGAGCTTCAGCTTCAGCATCAGTCCTTCCAGTGGATATTCAGGGTTGATCTCCCTTAAGATTGACTGGTTTGATCTCCTTGCTGTCTAGGGGATTTTCAAGAGTCTTCTTCAGCAGTGGTAATTGTATTGCTGGGTATTTCAAATTGTTTCAACTTTCCTCTTAATCCATCTGTATTCTTCTTTACCCAGCTTTCTTTTTTTTTGGTTTTCTCATAGTCTATTTTCACCCACTGTCCTCCTGTTAAAATCTCTGGTCTTCAGTGTGTATTAAAACTCTTACCTCCTCTCACCTTGCATGGTGGATTAATACACACTCTGTGGTGTGTATTAGTCTAGGTTCTCTTTGCCTAGGTTCAGTCTTTCTCTATGCCTCCTGTTTAGATAAGAATAACAAAGCCTAGCTACTGAGTAGGCAAACCTAGAAAACGCAGAAGTTTCCTTAAAGAGGGATGAGAATGGCCTGGGATGAAAAAAACAAAATTGTACTTTTGGATCCTGAGAAAAACACAAGGGAAAATTTTTTGACTTTTTCAAAATTCCCAAATTTGGAAGATGAGGGACAAATACATACATAGACTCATTAAAAATGGAAATTTTATTTGCAATAAATGCCCAGGGCCTAGCAGTGAACCTGGAATGTAATTGGAGCTCAGTAAGCATTTGTTGAATGAGTGGATGAATGAATGAATGAGTAAAGTCCATTAGAGTACTTTCCTTAGAAGCACTGTGCAATCTTTTTTTTTTTTTTTCCCCCAAAGTGATAGCTTCTCAAATATTGTTTTCCTATGATCAAGTCTCTTCAATTATTATCATAACCTTGCTCTCTGGGTGGTTGGGAGTCTTTATCAGCATCCTATGTTGATGGCACCATCAGCTAGCCTTACTGACGTTTGTTAGGTGTTTACCTGTTCACTGTTCATTAATGGAGACCTCGGAGATGAAAGTGGACTTGCGTCTACAGACTAAAGGTGCAAAGATTTAACTTTGTTTTGTAAATTTAGAAGAAAAGATTCTGCTTTTTCTGGTTTTGTAAGGTTGCCACATGTTTTTAACTTGAGACCTTTGCCTTTGAAGCTTAAATGTGGTCTGATCTTTGCAGACCAGAAGTGGGAATTGGAATTAGAGGTAGAGCTAACATTGGAGAGGCCAGTATAACACAGGGGGAGACCTTGAAGGGGCCTCTCTGCATTAATTAATGTCCTGCTGCCACAGAGATGAAACTACTTATATTCAGGGACCAGGCATATACAAAAATGTATTATTACAAGCTATTTTTCTGTTAGATAGTTGACTTCTTTCTGGTGTGACTTTTCCTTGCTCAGAACATTCATGGGAATGTTCCAGTGTTTATTCTTTCCCCCTTTCCTGTCTTTCAACACTCATCATTTACTTCCTCATATGCGTGTTACAGAAGCTAACTTCAGGGAGTCAGAAATTATCTCATAAAGTTCACAATAAGTAACCTGCACACTAAGATGAATAAAAAGTAAAATTCACAAGACTTTGGTAGCTTTAAGGGCTCAGTTAATTAAATGACCACCAGGAGACATTTTAATTGAGCTAATTCCCTCCTTAATTTGACTCCTTATCCAGACTCAAATATTCTTAAGACAGTGAGCAATGAAAATTGGAGACTTGGAAATAGGGTCAGGCCTAAGGGAATAAGATTTCCCCCTGAAATTAACATTGATACTAGTAGGTGGCCATCTGCCTGAGTGATATAACAGGAATATACTAAATCAACTGTGTTCTCAGCTTGATTCCTGGTCCAGGTACTGAAGAGCGGCATCAGCTCCTCTGAGCTTAACCCTGAATCACTGTCACGTTTAAAGCAACATCTGCACAAATTTTGTTGCTATTTTTGGGAAATTTATCAAACTTTAATCAAAACACTTAAAAATATAAGTTGGGAGTTTTGAAACTTTGGGAAAAGAAACTCTAAAACATACTGGTATTTTTGAACTATATTTGTTTGTGCCTTTTTGCTGTCTTTTTCCTCTCCTATTTTCTTTTTCTACCCTAAACCTTAAATATCTGATATTAGCATTGATTTCTTTCTTCAGTTTTTAGTAATAACTCGATGACATTTCAAATTTGGACAACGAGATTAGGACTTTTGTGTCTTCTTATGTTAATGTTTTATTAATTTGCAGCAAACCATCTATACTTTTATTTTGATGACTGGAATCATGTTGAAAATTTCCCTGATGAAATGTCAGCCTCAAAATACACTACCAGGTAAGGTATTGAGAGTTCACAGACAAGATAAAATTGCTTGAATCACATAGGTTTTTTTAAACCTTAGCATTTTCTTCATCTTTTTTACTATTTAGTACTTTTATAGCAAAGAATGAAAATTATTAAGAAAAAATTGAAGAAAAAAAAAGTGAGGAGAAAGAAATGGGATGGGGTGCCAGTCAGTGAAGGCTGCATCTGGGGTGTTCAGTGTTCCCATCTCTTATGTCTCTGCGCGTTGGTCTTCCTCTCTGATGCTGTGATTAGTGTGGAGGTCTGCGCAAGGAGGCCCAGGGATGAAAGGTGTCTTAGACTCCGACCTACACTTGCCCATCAGAGGAAAGCAGAATCCTGCATGCCCTGTCCAGTCTGACTGGCAGTTAGACGGCTGACTAGTCCTGTCTAGCTCAGAGCACGCAGAGCTGGGGTGGGACCCTCCTGGGGAGGGGCCACATGTGCTGCTTTTGGACGTAGCCACTGTCAGCCTAGACGTGGTGTGATCAAAACCTTATCTCACCATCCTTCCTATTTATAAGCAACACTCTTATTTGATCCATCAAACTTCATATTGATTCAATCTACTGTTACCATGTTTTAGAAGTTACTAACTTACCATCTAAGTGTGTGCTGGATTCTTCTTGTGGCTTCAGCTGTGTATACATTCTCTATACCTGATACAGACCATGGCCTTCACTGATATTTCCTAAGCTACTAGCTTACTCACTGCCTTACACTCCTTGTTTACCATTTCTCATGAATTTTATCTGGCTCATTTCCTTCAATTCCACAGCAGAATGCAACTTCCTTAAAAATCCAGCAAGGAAACAATACAATGTGCATACAGCATTTCATTGATAATAGAATTAAAATTTTTTTATGTTGTTGTTTGGTTGCTAAGTCATGTCCGAATCTTTGTTACCCCATGGACTACAGCATGCCAGGCTCCTCTGTTCTTCACTCTCTCCTGGAGTTTGCTCAAATTCATATCCATTGAGTTGGTGATGGTATATAACCATCTCATCCTCTGCTGCCCTCTTCTCTTTTTGCCTTCACTCTATCCCAGCATCAGGGTCTTTTCCAATGAGTCAGCTTCTTGCATCAGGTGGCCAAAGTATTGGAGCTTCAGCTTGAGTCCTTCCAATGGATACTCAGGGTTGATTTCCTTTAAGATTGACTGGTTTGATCTCCTTGCAGTCCAAGGGACTCTCAAGAGTCTTCTCCAACACCACAATTCGAAACCATAAATTCTTTGGCACTCAGTCTTCTTTATGGTCCACCTCTCACATTCATACATGACTACTGGAAAAACCATAGCTTTGACTAGATGGACCTTTGTTGGCAAAGTAATCTCTCTGCTTTTTAATATGCCGTCCAGGTTTGTAATAGCTTTTCTTCCAAGGAGGAAGTGTCTTTTATTTCATGGCTGCAATCACCATCTGCAGTGATTTGGAGCCCAAGAAAATAAAGCCTGTCATTGTTTCCACTGTTTTCCCATCTATTTGCCATGAAGTAGTGAGACTGGATGCCATGATCTTAGTTTTTTTGAATGCTGAGTTTTAAACCAGTTTTTCCACTCTTTCTTTACCTTTATCAAGAGGCTGTTTAGTTCCTCTTCACTTTCTGCCCTTCGAGTGGAGTCATCTGCATATCGGAGGTTGTTGATATTTTCCCTGGTAATCTTGTTTCCAGCTTGCGATTCTTCCAGCCTGGGCTTCACGTGATGTACTCTGCATATAAGTGAAATAAACAGGGTGACAATACACAACCTTGCCGTACTCATATCCCAATTTTTAATTTTGGTTTAGTTCAGTCGCGTCCGACTCTTTGCAACCCCATGAATCGCAGCACGCCAGGCCTCCCTGTCCATCACCAACTCCCAGAGTCCACTCAAACTCATGTCATTTGAGTTGGTGATGCCATCCAGTCATCTCCTCCTCTGTCATCCCCTTCTCCTGCCCCCAATCCCTCCCAGCATCAGGGTCTTTTCCAATGAGTCAACTCTTCGCATGAGGTGGTCAAAGTATTGGAGTTTCAGCTTCAGTATCAGTCCTTCCAATGAACACCCAGGACTGATCTCCTTTAGGATGGACTGGTTGGATCTCCTTGCAGTCCATGGGACTCTCAAGAGTCTTCTCCAACACCACAGTTCCAAAGCATCAATTCTGTGCTCAGCTTTCTTTACAGTCCAACTCTCCACATTCCATATATGACCACTGAAAAAAACCATAGCCTTGACTAGACGGACATTTGTTGGCAAAGTAATGTCTCTGCTTTTTAATATGCTGTCTAGGTTTGTCGTAACTTTCCTTCCAAGGAGTAAGCATCTTTTAATTTCATGGCTGCAATCACCATCTGCAGTGATTTTGGACCCCCCAAAAATAAAGTCTGACACTGTTTACACTGTTTCCCCATCATTGCCCGTGAAGTGATGGGACCAGTTGCCATGATCTTTTTTCTGATGTTGAGCTTTAAGCCAACTTTTTCACTCTCCTCCTTCACTTTCATCAAGAGGCTTTTAGTTCCTCTTTGCTTTCTGCCATAAGGGTGTGTCATCTGCATATCTGAGGTTATTGATATTTCTCCCAGCAATCTTGATTCCAGCTTGTGCTTCTCCAGCCCAGCATTTCTCATGATGTACTCTGCATATAAGTTAAATAAGCAGGGTGACAATATACAGCCTTGACGTACTCCTTTTCCTATTTGGAACCAGTCTGTTGTTCCATGTCCAGTTCTAACTGTTGCTTCCTGACCTGCATACAGGTTTCTCAAGAGGCAGGTCAGATGGTCTCGTATTCCCTCTCTTTCAGAATTTTCCACAGTTTATTGCGATCCACACAGTCAAAGGCTTTGGCATAGTCAATAACGCAGAAATAGATGTTTTTCTGGAACTCTCCTGGTTTTTCTATGATCCAGCAGATGTTGGCAACTTGATCTCTGGTTCGTCTGCCTTTTCTAAAACCCAGTTTTCACCCCAACCCCAAAGAAAGGCAATGCCAAAGAATGCTCAAAGTACCACACAATTGCACTCATCTCACATGCTAGTAAAGTAATGCTCAAAATTCTCCAAGTCAGTCTTCAACATCTGCTGGAGCATAGACCATTCAGGTATGACCTAAATCAAATCCTTTAGGATTATATAGTTGAAGTGACAAATAGATTCAAAGGTTTGGATCTGATAGACAGAGTGCCTATGAATGGAGGTTCGTGGCATTGTATAGGAGGCAGTGATCAAGATCATCCCCAAGAAAAAGAAATGTAAAAGGGCAAAATGGTTGTCTGAGGAGGCTTTACAAACAGCTATGAGAAGAAAAGAAGCAAAAGGCAAAGGAAAAAAGGAAAAATATACCTGTATGAATGCAGAGTTCCAAAGAAGAGCAAGGAGAGATAAGACAGCCTTCCTTAGTGATCAATGCAAAGAAATAAAGAAAAAAAATAGAATGGGAAAGACTAGATATCTCTTCAAGAAAATTAAAGATACCAAGGTAACATTTCATGAAAAGATAATACACAAAGGACAGACATGGTATGGACCTAACAGAAGCGGAAGATATTAAGAAGAAGTGGCAAAAATACACAGAAAACTATACAAAAAAGATCTTCATGACCCAGATAACCATGATGGTGTGATCACTCACGTAGAGCCAGACATCCTGGAGTCCGAAGCCAGGTGGGCCTTA
The DNA here is from genome assembly GCF_019320065.1 of Cervus canadensis. Classification (NCBI taxonomy): domain Eukaryota; kingdom Metazoa; phylum Chordata; class Mammalia; order Artiodactyla; family Cervidae; genus Cervus; species Cervus canadensis. The sequence goes on along the minus strand of NC_057399.1, from coordinate 60,747,105 downwards.
GGAAGCATCACTAGGGACAAAGTTAGTGGAGGTGATGGGATTCCAGCTGAGCTATTTCAAATCCTAAAAGATGATGCTGTGAAAGTGCTGCAGTCAAGATGCCAGCAAATTTGGAAAACTTGCCGTGGCCACAGGACTGGAAAAGGTCAGTTTTCATTCCAATCCCAAAGAAAGGCATTGCCAAAGAATGTTCAGACTACTGCACAATTGCACTTATCTCACATGCTAGCACAATAATGCTCAAAATTCTCCAAGCCAGGCTTCAACAGTACTTCAACCAAGAACTTCCAGATGTTCAAGCTGGATTCAGAAAAGGCAGAGGAACCAGAGATCAAATTGCCAACATCTGTGCATTATAGAAAAAGCAAGAGTGTTTCAGAAAAACATCTACTTCTGATTTATTGACTATGCCAAAGCCTTTGATTGTGTGGATCACAACAAACTGTGGCAAATTCTTCAAGAGATGGGAATACTAGACCACCTTAACTGCCTCCTGAGAAATCTATATGCAGATCAAGAAGCAACAGTTAGAACCTGACATGAACAACAGACTGGTTTCAAATAGTGAAAGGAGTATGTCAAGGCTGTATATTGTTCCCCTGCTCGTTTAACTCACATGCACAGTACATCATGTGAAATGCTGAGCTGGATGAAACACAAGCTGGAATTAAGATTGCTGGGAGAGGTATCAACAACCTCAGATATGCAGATGACACCACCCTTATGGCAGAAAACAAAGAGGAACTCAAGAGCCTCTTGATGAAAGTGAAAGAAGAGAGTGAAAAAGCTGTCTTAAAACTCAGCATTCAAAAAGCAAAGATCATGGCATCCAGCCCCATCACTTCATGACAAATAGATGGGGAAACAATGGAAACAGTGACAGACTTTATTTTGGGGGGCTCCCAAATCACTACAGATAGTCACTGCAGTCGTGAAATGAAAAGATGCTTGTTTCTTGGAAGAAAAACTATGACCCACCTAGACAGCATATTAAAAATAGAGACATTACTTTGCCAACAAAAGTCTGTCTAGTCAAAGTTATGATTTTTCCAGTAGTCACGTATGGGTGTTGGACCACCAAGAAAGTTGAGTACCAAAGAATTTATACTTTTGAACTGTGGTGTTGAAGACTCTTGAGAGTCCCTTGGACTGCAAGGAGATCCAACCAGTCCATCCTATAGGAGATCAGTCCTGAATATTCATTGGAAGGACTGATTTTGAAGCTGAAACTACAATATTTTGGCTACCTGATGCGAAGTGCTGACTCGTTGGAAAAGACCCTAATGTTGGGAAAGATTGAAGGTGGGAGGAGAAGGGGATGACCAAGGATGAGATGATTGGATGGCATCACTGACTCAATGGACATGAGTTTGAGTAAACCCCGGGAGTTGGTGATGGACAGGGAGTCCTCGTGTGATGCAGTCCATGGGGTTGCAAAGAGTTGGACACGATTGAGTGACTGAACTGAAGTGAACTGATGTTGAGATTGTCTTTCCTACTTTATCTAATTTTCCATGTGTTGTAGGTAATAATGAAAAGGTAACTTTACTTTAATGAAAGAAAAAATTTCTGAATGTTTACATTGTTAGGATAATTCAGCTCCCAATACTTTCATTTTCTTGACTTATTTAGCTCAATGAGCAAAGAGACTGGCTTGGTGCCTATATTTTCCAGAATAACAAAATAATTTTCTGTGATAATTTTAAATTTTTGCCTTCAATTAAATTTTGTTCATTAGATATTAAAGTCTCCTTGTGAAAAAAAAAATAAAGTCTCCTTGTGACCATTTATTCAAATAATATTCCACTCTTTTCTAATTTGTATAATTGAAAAGTGAAAGTCACTCAGTCATGTCCGACTCTTTGCAACACCATGGACTATAAATTCCATGGAATTCTCCAGGCCAGAATACTGGAGTGGGTAGTTATTCCCTTCTCCAGGGGATCTTCCCAACCCAGGAATCGAACTCAGGTCTTGAACTTTGCAGGCTGATTCTTTACCAGCTGAGTCACAAGGGAAGCCTGATTTGTATAATTATATCCTGCTTAAAGATTTATATTGCATTTTCCCAAGTACCATTTTTATGTCATTATTAAAATTTTTTGGTATACTACATCACTATAGTTTTCATTTTTTTCTTATTCTATAAGGCTTCATAAAAGGGTATTTTTTTATCTGTGCTAATTTGCTTATACAATAAATGTAATGAAAAGAAAACTAATTGACTTACTGATCACCATAAATCATAATCATCTTTCTAAGTTAACAAGTTTGCTGTTAATATAGCAATAGAGGAAGGCAATAAAGAATACTGTTATTAAATCTATATGTAACTTAGACTAAGAGTTACTGTGTTTTATTTATTTGTAGCTTTCCACCTTTTATCTATTCTGACTTTTAGTCAGAAGATTGAGAATAATGACTTGAAAAAAATTAACAGTATTTTAATTGATGATTTGTAATAGATCTGCGTAAAGCCCAGTTGCAAGTAACAATGGAGATGAAACTGACAATTGACTTATCTGCTCTGGTCAGTATAAAGAACAAGTATTTTGAATGAGTCAACTATTTTCTTCTTGAGTTGACCAGGTGTCCTCTCACCATTTGGAGTGACACCCTTGTTCCTCCCAGCACAGAGAACTTATTCATTTTCAGAAGCTATTTTACTCTCCAGAAATAGCACCTCATTCTGTGGGGAGGGGGGTGGGGAGGAGGGAAGGGGGCATAATATACATGAATTTTGAAAGAAAAAACTAATTTGCATTTAAAGTGCCCAAAGTTTTTACTGTTCCTCAGCTTCCCAATGTTTGATCACTATAGGAAAATAATACATCAGTTTTATTCTTTGTGCTTGATTTTGTTAGTTCATGCATTCACTTTTTCAGTACTAATATGCTAGGTTGTGTTCTGGAATCTTGGCAATGGGATACAGTAGATAATGAAACTGAACAATTTCTTGCTTTAGAGAACCTACCCCTGGAGGAGGGCATGGCAAGCCAGCCCAGTATTCTTGCTTGGAGAATCCCATGGACAGAAGAGTTTGGAAGGCTATAGTCCATAGGTTTGCAAGGAGTCAAACACTACTGAAGCAACTTAGCATGCATGGAACCTATACTTTTATTTAGCAAGACAGGAAATTGAATATGCATGTAGGCCTAGGATGCTAAGGCATATTCTAGTACCAGAAAACAGGGTGCTGTTGCCACAAAATACCCAAAAATAAAGAAGTGGCTTTGAAATTCAAAGCTGTATAGAAGCTGTAAGAGTTTTTGAGGTGCTTGATAGATTGCCTTGAAGAGATTGTAGATGGAAATATGAATGTTAAAGGCAATAGTGGTGAGGCCTCAGAAAGAAGGGAGAAGAGCACAGAAATCTTTCTAGTACCTCAGAGAACACACATATCATCATGAACACAGTGCTGTTAGGAATATGAGTGTTAAAAGTGCCTCTGGTGAGGCGTCAAGTGGAAGTGAAAGACATGCTTTTGGACCCTGGAGGGAAGTGATCTTTGCTATAGAGTCACAGAGAACTCGTCTGAATTATGTTGTGATGTTGGAAGGACAGTAGAACCTGTGAACAATGATAGTGATTGGATATTATGAAAAGCTTCATATGATCATTGCTTAATAAGAGTTTTCCCAAGTGAGGCTCTTCAGCAGCTCTTCCTTCTTCCTTGTGTAGCTGCTACCTAAGAGCAATTCCTGGCTCCTACCACAACTTGTGGTACCTCCTGTGTCTTGGGTCGCAGCTGTTGGAAAGGGGGTTGTTCACGGCCAGAGGAGAAGCTTCTCTGTGTTGCTCTTGTTGCATTTTTGCACCCTCCTCTCTTCTGTTTGCATTACAGTTCTGTGGAGCCCAGCCAGGCTCATCTCTACTGTCCACGATGAGCTGTCCATGGTACTAGGGAGGCGGGGCAGTTCCTCAGTTAGCCCGCCTGGCATCCTGGTTCTGTCTCCTGGGAGAACTCCCTCTCCACCACTGTCCATGGTCCCTGCACACACTCTCTGGAAGGTTCTTCCTTGGGAAGAACCTTTATGGGAACATCTGGAGTGGATGTTGCTGGGCTTTTCCAGATCCTCTTCTTCCTGGGTTTAGGGTCCAGGCAATTGTTGGAATAGGCACAGGTTTTTGAAAACTACACTTGAGGATATGTTGGTCATACATTTTCTTCAAACAGCTTGGAGAGTCTCTGGTATGTTTGTTTCTGGGCATTTCTATGTGTGAGTAACCATAGCCAAGGTTCTTCAGGAGATAATCTTCTGAGACTGCAGCCTGGTCTCTTGCTTGTTGGTCTGTTCTCTTCCCCCCACTGCTTAATGGCAGTGAAACAGCTGAGGTAGCAGGCTTCCATGGAAGGCACCCCACTAGGAAATGCACACAGCTGTCTCACAGCGCTGTCATCCTGAAATTCCCTTGCTTGTTTTACTTTTCATCTCAAACTACTTATTGTGTAGGTTGAATCAGATTCGAGCCATTGAGTGACAAAAATAATTCCTAAATAAAGCTTATTTAAATAGCTCTGAAAATAATTTTATGACCCTTTAATACAAACTTACCAAGAACATTTTTTGCAACTTTATTAGCTATTTTAATGTACTAAAATTAAATAAAATTACCCATTATATATTCATTAATTAATATGGGAGGAATATTTTTCAACTCAATATCTGGTTAATCATCTAAAAAAGTATTTTAGGTTACTTCTGAATATTGTAAGCATTCTAGGAAAATAAATTTGGGTGCTGAAATTTTGTGTTCTGGGAAGTTTGGATAATCTGTGTGGGCAATTGCAGTCCTTCCAGAAAGCTCCAGCAATATAATAGGCTTTTCTGTAATATTTTATGCCACAAACATGAGTATTTATAAACTAAGGAATTTTTATCAGGACATATTATCTACACTATACAAAACAGCTTCCTGCATTTTCTAGGTGATTTTGTCTGGTGATTTTGACATCGAATATTCCTTAATGAAGTACGTGTATGTAAATATGATCTGCTGCCCTACAAGAAACTGTATGTTCAAACTTGCTAGAAATTTTAATAGGTAGAATCACTAGTGTCTTCACGAAAATACATTACTGACAATCATATCTGAGGTGATACCTGGCAGTATGTTTTAGTGATGGTACAATTGCTAACAAGGAGAGATGAGGGCTAGCATCTGTAAGTTAAACTTGTAGAGTATACATGAAGTGAGGCTACAGCATGCATGGTGCTGGAAGCACTGACCCTCAGACTCCACCTAGTATTAGCAGGTGAGTCGTTCTATTAACAAGAAACGTAATAGAGGAGAATTGGTTGTCTTTTACTTCCTTATAAATAACTCTTGGAGATGTCTGAGCAGCAGGAAGTCTGCTCTAATTTGTATTCACTTCTTTCATATTAAATTAGTACCTCATCACATTTGTATGTGCTGCACATTGAAGGTCAGAAGGATACTTACTGAATGTGATTCAGTGATAATGTCTGTACCTTCATTGATGTTGAAGAGTGGTTGGAGCAGTCGCTGCAGATGTATGGCTGACCTGGGACAGAGGCAGGGCAAGGGCTGGGTCATTACTGAATAGATGCTGGCTCCTGCTCTAGGGGGAATCACAAAGCAGACTGGTCAATTAGGACCAAATGAATTTTCCCTTACTGTTTGTCAAGCATACAAATCAAGCAATCTGTATTGTTGATAAGAGATTTTAACCTCAAATGTTTATGATCTTGACTGTAATTATCATGGAGACTAATAACAATCACACTTCTTTTCCTGTGCACCTGAATTATCTGCAGGGTGCAAGGTGAGCTTAACTTCTTGCCATAATGGGGTTTCTTCTTGAAAAGGGCAACGATGGCAGAGCATTAGAGTCTGCTGAATTTCCTTGGCTGCTAATGGGAAGAAAGGATGTGATCTGATTTTCCTGTACTGAAACAAGTTTCTTCTGCTATACCTTCCTATTCCTTAAACTGTTTAACCCCAGAGCCCATCAGGTTGATGAATTTATTAGAACTGTCTCCAAGCTCATGAAGGAAGTTGGGTATTATCAAGCTTAAACATATTTATACTTCAAGAAAGATCAGGGATGCATGGCTCTTATTAATTACTTTTAGATTTTCCTAATGTTCTATGGTATTTTGGCACCTATGTTGCTTTACATTGCAGTTAGCAGCATTAAAAATGTCTAGAAAAAAATAGCCCACATGAAATACTTGAGGAAAATAATACAAAGTAGAAATCTAAATTGTTCAATAGTAAGCCTGACCATGAAATCAGAAGACAATTGCTTCTTGGCAGGAAGGCAATAACAAACCTAGACAGTGTGTTGAAAAGCAGAGACATTACTCTGCCGACAAAGGTCTGTATAGTCAAGGCAATGGTCTTCTCAATAGTCACATATGGTTGTGACAGCTGGACTGTATAGAAGGCAGAACACCAAAGAATTGATGCCTTAGAACTGTGGTTCTAGAGAAGACTCCTGAAAGTCCCTTGGACAGCAAGGAGATCAAACCAGTCAATCTTAAGGGAGATCAACCCTGGATATTCACTGGAAGGACCAATGTTGAAGCTGAAGCTCCAGTATTTCAGTCATCTGATGTGAATAGACGACTCATTGGAAAAGTCCCTGATGCTGGGAAAGATCAAGGGCAGGAGGAGAAGAGGGTATCAGAGGATGAGATAGCTGGACGACATCGCTGATGCAGTGAGCATGAACTCTGGGAGATAGTGAAGGAAAGCGATCCCTTGTGTGCTGCAGTCCATGGGTTCGCAGAGTGGGACAAGACTGGGTGACTAAACAACAGCAGACCCTGGAATTAGTGAGTCTAAGACTTCAGGAAAGCTCTGGAAGCAAGGAAAGAAAATTCAAAGGTCAGTTAATAAAATCCTTCAAAGGCAAACTGATGGGTTGAGGTAAGGAACTGCTCCATGTTCTAGGAAGATGAAGGGTATCAGCACCTGTAGGAGACCTTCAGTGATTCTAGGGTACTAAGAAGATGCTCTGGACTTTCCTCTTACTTTTGATGTCTCAGTTCTTCTTCCATAGTAATGATGCAAAAAGGATAGCTGTTTTACAGGTATTCACTACTACAAATGGAGATTTCTGAGCTCTCTTTAGATAGCTATAGAATAGTCCATGTTTAGGATTCTCTGAGCAAACCAACCAGTCAAACAAATAAGCGAAAACACTGCTTCAAAATATAGCCATGAATTTATTCCCCACCCTGTGCCAGACACAATACCTATTTTAGATCCTCATACCAATTCTATGGGGGAAGATATTATCTCCATTTTATGGATGAAGATAATAAACCAAAAGTCCAGAGGTGTGTTTCACAAAGTGGGCGTAGTTAGAGCTGACTCTCAACTATGTTCTTTTTCTATCATTTTGCACACCTCTTACATGCATGGCAGCAGTGGAAGGAGTATGGAGGAGACTGTAGGGATAGTCAGAGAAGATCCTACAGAGCTTTGTTGGCTGTGGTATGATTCTGGATTTTGCTCTAAGTTAACTAGGGAATAACTGTGGAATTTTGAGTAAGAAAGTGACATGATCCAGCTTAAACTTTGAAAATATAATTCTGGCTGCCCCTCAGGAAGTGAAAACAAGGAGATGTCTGGAAACTATTGCCATCATCCAATAGGAGGTGATGAAGAGGTGATGGATGCCTGGACCAGGACATCAGCAACAGGGTCACTGAGAGGTCCCTAGACTTTGGATGTAGTTGAATCTTCAATAAACTGTAGTCAGAGGACTGGACCTCCCTGCCATTGGCTAGAAAATGTCCCTAAATAATCCAACTGATTTAGGATACCTTATAGCAGAGACAAGATAAAGCATTGTAGAGATGAAATTCAGCCTCAGAGTTGATGATGTGAAAGATCAGGTGTGGGAAGGAAAGTATTGGAGAGTCAGAAAGACAAGGGGCAAGGGTGTCCGCACATGGTAACAGCTGTGCTTCTATCGAATTTGCTCATCTTTCTCTTCGAAGCAAGGCATTGCTATGACAGTCTTACTGCTCAAAAAGCAAACATTTTCAAGGGTGAATGCATTATGAGTGGGAATATTGATACTTTAAAAAAGGGAGTGAAGGCATTGTGGGTGAAAATATTGATATTTTAAAAAGGGGAGGGGGGTGCAAAGGAATATATCATTTTCCCAAAGCTAGTAGACTTAAATATCAGTTCCCTTCCTGTCTGCTATACATCTTAGTCACACACTGAGTGACTATTTAATCATGCTCTGTTAAAATTAATATCATATAATGAGTGATGATCAGTGATAAATGGGAAAAAATGCTTACAGACACATAAATTACTCTTTCTTCCCTGTGCGCAACCATAACAAGATAATTCCTTGTGTCATCCATAACAGATTTTCTAGTTCTTGGAACGCAATAATACATTCTCATTTTTTCCCTTGTAAAAATGAGTAACATATTGTTATGAGCATCAACTAGCTAATCCAATAGGGACAATTCAATGACACCATGAAAACTAATGATTCTGTGATTTCTAAGAAAAGATGTATTTTAAGGTCTTATTGACCGAGTTGCTCTCAGCCTCCTGTCAGGTGACGTGAGTATCTACTGGAGGACATGCCTCTGCATTGACAAGGACTGGGGTTGTGCCTTTACGTTAATAGATGGATGCAAACTCTCAGGGTCCCCTAAAGTCATTTGCTTTATACAAGCCCACCTCTCAATGATAAAATATTGATTCTTGCTGAATTTGGAAACCAGATTTTAGAAACTGTAGATAAACTGTATGAAAGGGTGACAGGACCTCTAGCCCTTGTTCATCTTGGTATCCAAGAGACCCTGCAAAAGGACAAAGTTACACTTAGTACATCTTCACAAATTCAGAATGCAGAGTGCTTATCATCTTGCCAAAATGCAGACAACTTAGGGACACTCGTAATTATGAGGTTAGAAACAAATGCATTTGAGAAGGAAAAATCCTGATTCTTTCCATGGTAACTATGAGGTTAAATATTTTATAAAATTAGCAAGACTGGAGCGATGATTGTAATACTTCTCATGTTATTAAACATTGAGGAACATTCACAGAGATTGAAATTTTGCACAAAAACATTTAAATAATAAATTCTCTCTGTTAAGTAAAAATAGTAGACCATTTGCTAAATGGTGATGGTTTTCAGAGAATGAAATAAAATCCTCTTTGTACGGTAAGATTATAATATTTAATGAAACAAATCCTACTGTTCTAAGAATGAGATCATCTTTACTTGGCCAGGTCCTTCCTCACAATTATGATTAAAGTGATCATTTCTTTCTTTAGAAAATAAATCTAAAATAAACTACAGTAATGAACTTATAAGAATTGCTTTTTGTTAATTCTTTTTGTTAATTATCAGGTGCATAGTGCTGAGAAAACAGTTTCTGAAATCACAGATAATTTCAGACTTTGCTGTTTGAAATCGTGTTTGGGAGGACGGAACACTTTACTCTTGTCTCAAGGATCTGAGCCACGAGGGCCACTGCGACACAAAAACACAGCTCTATTTCCAGGGCAGACACAGAGCTTCAGATAAGGGTGTTCCGAAAAAAGTATTCCTCATATATCTTCACTCTGTGTTTCCTAAAGTCTTAAGTCCCCAAGTTCTGTCCTAGCCCTAGTGGAAGTCAGATTGTAATGCACCTAAGGAATCTAAAAGGGTATCATAACAAAATACAGCCAAAGGTTTATAAAGAATACTTTCCAAGCCCATTTCTCATCTTCTGACTGATTGCTGCTTTCTCAGCAAGACTCCCTCAGCCCTGCTTTATTCCTCTGTCTCCCGAACGAAGACTGCTGAGACACCCTGCATCTGAACCGCCATCTGAGCATGCCACAGCCCTTCCCAAGCTCAGCAGTGGGCATGTGCACGCCCTTCACTTAACTACCCCCACCCCACCCCGCCCCCAAATCCGTGTCCTAGGCTCCAGGCTTCCTCCGCTGTCACCCCCTGGTGCAGCAGCTTCATACACAGCAAACCCAGCTGGACCTGACGGTAATGTGTTTCTTGCAGTTCTTTTCTATGCTATTTATGTTAACAGCTTTAGCTACTGCACTGAACCTAAGCATACGGCAAAACCCACTTTCTTTTCTGGGAAATAAACTCAAAAATGGCTTTCATTTTAAGTTTCTTTAGTATTTACATAAACATATCCCTCCAAGCCTTGAAAAAAAAAGCTAGATACATCTGCCAGCAGTTGTAATTAGTGTTGTAATTCTCAAGGGAATATCTAGAAAGTGTGCTCAGACACACCACCGTGCGTCCATGGTGAATGTATTTAGAGGTAGTGAGGGATGAAGAATGGGTCAGAAGTGTGGAGATAGATTAGCCTCTAGATTTTCTAAGAGGGGAAATAGCAAAGTATGTCTCAGAAGCAAAGTTGGAGACCTTGATTCTTGAGGGGAGCTGGACAATGAGCTGGCAGGTTTCTGAACATCTACCAGGAAAGATAAGAGGGCCTGGACCTCACAAGAATAGACTAGAGAGTGGGATAGAGGAGTAAAGCAGTGGCTGGGTTGTCAGGAAGCACTGATTTAGGGGACAACATAGGCCCTGATGTGGAGGCCGGTGTGACCTAGTGTAGAGTGCCGGGGCGTCACTGGGACTCCTTAGGCCCTCTTAGGGCCATCGTCAGTCTGGGGACGGATGGGGCTGGTCCAGGCAAGGAAGAGGAGACCCTGTTGTCCGATCAGGGTGAACATCCTCTGCTTGTGTTCCTCGGGTGAAAGGGCTGAGCTTGGGGCTTTTCAGATCGGTGCTGCCCTGATGGCTCAGCAGGTAAAGAATCTGCCTGCAATGCAGATGCAGGTTCAGTCTCTGGGTCGGGAGGATCCCCTGGAGAAGGAAATGACTACCCACTCCAGTATTCTTGCCTGGAGAATCCCATGGACAGAGGAGCCTGGTGGACTATAGTCCATGGTGTTGCAAAGAGTCGGACAGGACTGAGCAACTAACACTTTCCCACTTTCCCAATGAATGCAGCATTATTCAAACCACAGGTTCATTAGCCACATGATTCATTAGTCACAAAATGAAAAATGGAGAAGACAGGATAACAGTGGTCAATACTACCTCCTTGACTGTTCCTTTCTCAACCTTCAGTTTGGTTCAGTTCAGTTCAGTTGCTAAGTCGTTTCTGACTCTTTGCAACCCCATGGACTGCAGCACACCAGGCTTCCTGGTCCATCACCAAGAGCCATCACCAAGAGCTTGCTCATCTTCCCAGAGCTTGCTCAAACTCATGTCCATCGAGTTGGTGATGCCATCCAACCACCTCATCCTCTGTCGGCCCCTTCTCCCCCTGCCTTCAATCTTTCCCAGCAGCAGGGTCTTTTTCCAATGAGTCATTACCGTGCCCAAATTTTTTGCTCCTGTGTGTGTGTTTTAACTTAGTTCTTCTATAAATAGGGCAATTTAGAGCCCAGAGTTAGCTGCTTTGATGACCCTATGCAGAAATGAGCACAGAAGCAAATGGGGAAAAAAAGGATTTTAGAATAAAATAAACATTTAAATGCTTTCTGGGGTCTTTTGACCTTGATTTTTGTAATTCAACCAATAGTATGTTTATGTGAGTCATGCTGACTCCACCAGTCTGTCCCCACGCTTCTTTTATCTTTCATTCCTCTGAGTCCCTTACTTTCTCCTCTTCCCAGCTGTTCTTTAAAGCAGTGTTATTTTAAGATTAAAATTCCCAGATGCCTTTTCTGCAGGCAGAAATATTGTAGAAGAAAATGCAAACTGTTAATTTTTCCAATTACAGTGGGGAATGTGAAAGCCTTAGAATGGTGTTTTCTACATTCCAACAGGGAGTGTTACCTATATTTGATAGAAAGGCGTTGAAAAACCACATTTCCTCAAGTTCTGTGACTTCTCAAACCAGACCACCTTGTTCCAGTGGTAGGTAGCCACAGATAACATGCCTTGAGGGGGAAATGCAGGTAGAAACAAAAGACCAGAATGACAGCTCACTCAGGAAGTCCTCAGTTACATGCTGCTGTGTGATGTCAAGGCTCTCTCCTGATCTGGAGATGAAGTACCAAACTACAGTGCCCAGACACTCAGTTGGTTGCCATTGCATGGGAGAACAGAGATTATTTAAATGATCTTTGGGTGCTATTCTTGATAGATATGATTGTACAACGTGAGTTCTAGCTTGAGAAGGAAGATGCCCTGGCAAATTTCTGAATCGGTTGTTGTTGTTGTTTAGTCGCTAAGTCGTGTCTGACTCTTTGCAACCCCTCGGACTGCCGCACGCCAGGCTTCCCTGTCCTTCACTATCATCCAGAGTTTGCTCAGATTCCTGGCCATTACGTCTGCGATGCCATCCCACCCTCTCATCCTCTGCCATTACCTTCTCCTTTTCAGGTTGGGATGAGCTGGGTGTGAAACTAGTCCTTTCTGAGCTCTTGGTAAATGCCCTACACTGTGTGAGTACTTTATATGTATTGTACAATCTAATTCCCTCTGAGGTCTAGAGGGGGAAGCAGCATGATTATCCCCTTTTTGCAGTAAGAAAATTGAGCCTCACAGAGATTAAGTGGTTTACCCCAGGCCATACCACAGCCCATCTGAGGCCAACTCAGGTTTCAAGTTCAAGTCCATCTCCCATCATTGCCCTTCATGGCTTTATTTAATGTCCTCACACATTGAAGGCATTATGTTTAATAACTCACAGGTACCATGGTTGATTTCTTCCTTCACAACAATTCTAGTAGATATAGTAATATAAATAAATGATATAAAACACTAAGGCTTATGTTTATAGTGGGAAGATAGTATTTTTTAAAGGAAAAATGTAAATCTTTGATGCAGCAGAATAAACACCTCTCCTGAGTTTCTCTTTGTCAGAACATGTCTCAACATGGATGGAATGAAAGCACATCTAAGGAGGAGCCTTAATGTTTGGTGTCCTTGTGGGAACCTGTGTGTACCCAGACAGCAGGGCCATTGTGATTGTCCCAAGTCAGTGCCTGAGGCCATGACCACCCATGGCTGAAGTGCCTGACACTCTAGTCAATGACTCTGAAGATGGATGTGATAGGAAGAGGCAAGCCCTTTGTCCACATTCACGTAGGCAGAACAACTAGTTTCATTGGGTCAGCAACTCTTATTTAAACCGGTGTCTGATATTTTTAGTCTGTGGTGGAGATTTCACACATCCTCCCAGTGCATGCTGTTGTGTGTTCTGACTTGGGCTATTTGTTTACTTTGATATTGAGCTCCTGCTTCAGGTGTCACTCTTTTTTATTGCTTTAATTATTATTACACTGTGAGAGTTCTGTGGAGGTGTTTGGCAAGAATTTCTACAGGGAATAATTAGAAGACAGACTGCATCATTTTGGCAGAAAAGAGCAACTCCAAATGGCTTGAATAATAAGGATGAGCATGTGCTTAGTCGCTCAGTCCTGTCTGACTCTGCAACTGAGCATGATCCATGTAAAAGAAAGCTCTAAAGAAGAGTAGTTTTAGGAGCCGTTCCTCACTGAGTGAATGACATCATGGTGTGGCCGGGCCTTCCCTGCTGCCTTCGTGTCTCTGGCTTGCCCTCCTGTGACAGGCTGGCTGTAGCAGTTCCCGCCATCACGCACACTCGGCAGCAGAAGGGGATGACCATTCTGTGACAGAGAAAGTCCTTGGCAGAAGCTACCCGATCGGCTCTCCTTCATTTGTCAGAAGTGGGTCACACAGGGGGCTCGTTCCAGCCTCCCAGGAGGGTCTGACCTTTGTGGGCGTCTCCAGGATGCTGGTTTCTGGCTGGGTTTGGTCAAAGGGAGGCACTGGTGGAAACTGATGAGTGGTCAGGAGAGAGGCGTGCTTCTGTTCCTCTCTCTCCCTCGGACTACGTCCCCAGCAACCGCCTGGCTCTATTGCTCCAACACCCACCAGTTAGTGGAAGTGAGTCCAGGTTCTGCAGACAAACACCCCCCTCTCCCCAGCAGACCACTGGGCTCTGGTTAAACCTCCATTCCCACTCTCACTGGCTTAGGTGTGGTCGCGGCTTTGTTCCCTCCCCTCCCCACCTTCTAGTTTCTCAATCTCCCATCACATGTGGGAAAAATTGCCTGCATTGATTTCCTTTTTAAAAAATATTCACTGTGTTTATATTATCCTGGTAAAATCCTGAGTCATACATTGTGCCCACCTCTAAACCAATTACTAGTAAGGAGTATGGGGCCCCAGGATTAAGGAACGTACCATATTTTACCATTTTTCTTGGGTGTGCATAACCACTGGAGAAGGAAATGGCAACCCAGTCCAGTATTCTTTCCTAAAGAATCCCATGGAGAGAGGAGCCTGGTGGGCTACAGTCCATAGTGTCAGAAAGAGTTGGACCCGACTGAGTGACTGAGCATGGACAACCACCAATAATGATGCTTCTCTTTGCAAAGATGAGGGTAGGCGATTTGTGCATTACAGATTTTTGAGGTACTCTTCCATCTTCTTTCTAAGATTCTGTGTCTGTATGTCATAGATGGGGAAAAAACAACCTATGTTTGCCCAGCAGTAAAGTGATGTGAAAATATACAGGCAATTATGGCAAAGTAAGAAGTGATTTAAAAAAGGAATTCAAAAGTTTGCATTTGGTGCCTATATGGCTTGAATTGCCATAACCAAATACCATAGACTGGGTGAATGGCTAAAACAACAGGAATTTATCCATAGTTCTGGAGGCTGGAGTCCCAGGTCAGGGTGCTGGCAAGGCTGGTTTCTGGTGAGGGCGCATCCTGGCTTGCAGGTGGTTCTGCATGTCTTTTTCTTAATGCTTGTGGGCTTGGAGAGAGAGAAAGAGAGCTCTGTGTGCCTTTTCTTACAAAGAAACCAATCCTGTTGGTTCAGGGGCCCACCCTTGTCGTCTCACTTAACCTGACTCTTATCCTGACAATATACGTACGTTGGGGGTTAAGGCAACAACATGAATTGTGGGGGCGGGGGCACGGCTCAGTGTGGCAGTCCTGAACTGGTCTGTGAGGGTGTGGCGATTCTCTTTGATTGCTCTGCATGTCATTTTTCTGTCCTAAGATAAGGATGTTGATACATACAGAGGGAATGACATAAGGGAAAAGTTGTGAGCCATTAGGTTTTACCAATTGTACTGATTAGATCTCATGTACTATGCTCTAGGAGAAAGACGTCTTCCTTTTTTTCTTTACTTTGGCATGGTTTTGTGTTGACAGATTTGCTAACAAGGTAGATGCTCGTCTCATCTTACTACCTGCCTTGTTTATATCCGTTGCTCCTGTGGGTCTGACATATATCATCCAACATTTCTCTCTGTTTCCTCATCTTTCTGGAGGCACTTGGCAGGTTTGGCTGCCCTCTCATGCCTTCCTAAGCTTCTAGGATTCTTGGTGGGGCCATCATGTCCATAACCATCTGGGATAGATAAGCATCTACTTCTGTCATTGCCTCCACACTCTGATCATGTGGGAAGTTTCCAACATTTCAGTGATGTTGGAACTCACAATCTTCTGTTTGATTTCTCACATGTAACTGAAGACCTGTTCTTACCTCCACCCCTATTGATTGGGGGCAGCAAAGGGCAGGGTGTGTGTGCTTGTGGAGGATTTCCATCTAGCCTGATGCACCGGGCAGTTGGGGGAGGGCAGGAAAATACTGTGTTATCAATTTGTTAATTCTTGAAATTTCAGAATTTGTTGCTTTTGTTTTCAAATTTCAGAGTAACTGTTCCCTTTAGGGGCAAAATCAAGCTCGTAATGGCCCCCAAATGTAGGAGAATCACAGGAATAAAAAGCACAAATAGAAAGCACTGTCATCATTTTAATTTCATTTTGGACAAAAGTTCCACTTGTTGCGTATTTCACAGCATGAAGCTCTTCTGATCTACACACATCTGGATCAGTTTGAATTCTGTGAGTAAAGTGCAGCCTACAGGACTGAGTGACTGCTCATTATGGTGCATCTTGGGGACATTTTTTTCCTCCCATGACCACCCGCAATAAAATCTGGGACAGCAATTAAAAATCAAGACGCAATCCTAAAGTAGACTTATTGAATCCGGGACTGGGTCCAGGCACCTGCCTTTTAACATCTACCCAGGAGGGATTCTTACGTTAATCAGTTTTGAGAAACAGTGATACAAAGTTTTATTTTTGCTGTTGTTGTTCAGTCGCTCAGTTGTGTCTGACTGACCCCATGAACTGCAGCACGCCAGGCTTCCCTGTCCTTCACTGTCTCCGGGAGTTCCCTGAAATTCACATCCATTGAGTTGGTGATGCCACCCAAACATCTCATCCTTTGCCTTCCACTTCTCCTCCTGCCCTCAATCTTTCCCTGCATCAGTGGCTCTTCACATCAAGTGGCCAAGTATTGGAGCTTCAGCTTCAGCTTCAGTCCTTCCAATGAATATTCAAGGTTGATTTCATTTAGGATTGACTGGTTTGATCTCCTCGCTGTCCTGATTTCATTAGGTTGAACTATTTCATTTTTAAGGACAATTCAAATGGGAACATGGCTAATTGAAGACTTTTTTTTTTTTTTTTTTTAGTGAAAGGGTATCTAATATGTACTTATTTGACCAGGGAGCCTTAAAAATTATGTCCCACATATTTCTAAAGATAACTAAATAATATTAATACCATTGGAAAATTTTAAATTGGAAAGTCCCCTTAATTGTATTACTTCAATGGTGTTTAATGAGGTGGAACTTTTGTTTGTGATAGTAAGTCTTAAGTAAAGTTGAGTTGTTTTTTGGAAATAACTGTCACTTATCTATGCCTTATAGAGGATCATTTTACACACACATGCAAACCATCTCATATGCTCTTTCATTTCATGTCCAGAAGAAAAACTGTGTGAGGAACTGAATCCTTATTTTCTGATTTAATTTCATGCCTTCATTACTGGGAAGCAGAACACCTTATCCTTCATTACTGGAAAGTGCAACACACTGTCAGTTTCCTGGGGCCACTGTGAAAATTAGCACAAATTTGGTGACTTAAAGCAGATATTGAATTCTGGGAGCCAGAAGGCCAGATCAAGGTGGCAGGGCTGCACTCTTGCTGAAAGCCCTGAAAGCCCTGGTGGAGGGTGGGAGGGTAGAGGGTGGGGAGAGTTCTTCCTGCCTCTTCAGTTTCTGTAGGCTCCAGCATCCCTTGGCTTGTGGCTGTTCAACTCCAATCTCTGTTTCCCTCTTCCCAGCCTTTCTCCTTTCCTGGTCTTTTCCTATCCCTTAGAAGGACACTCATCATTGAACTTAAGCCCCTTGAAGATAATCTAGATAGTCTCATCTTGATATCCTTAGGTTATATAATTTGCAAAACTCTCTCTGAATGTGTCCTTATTCACAGTTACTGAGGCGAGCATGTGTACATCTTTGGGGCCATGACTGAACTCACTGCATACATTATGGCCACATTTCATTTTCTGCATTTGTGACTTTTCCCAGAGGTCCTTTGTTTACTGCTCACCCCCCACCCCCAGCTGTGGCTAATTAGGGGTGAATGCCCCTCCACTGGAAGAGAATAAGGCAGCAGGAAGGAGGGATTGGGTCTCCCCATCTGTGTTCCTTAAGGCCCACTTTAACCTTTTCCCTAAGTCTTTTCAACACCTGCAAGCCAGGGAAATGAGATGCTATTTCTTTAACTTAGATTGTAAAGTAAACTCGGCTTTGAACCCAGAGAAGAAGCTTCTGTTCACTTTGTGGAAATCATGACTTAGGTTTTTAAGTGAATGAAACCTTCTTGCATAATGAAGGCATCGCAGTGAACACCACTTGCCCATCAGCCTGCAGGGGCCAGGCAGTGCTGAGGCCTCAGACGGTGTGGCATATCATTAACTTTAATCATTTCTCAGTATTTAAAAATGAAAGGAGAAGGAAAACTAATTAATTTAAAACATAGGTGGTGTATCCTCTTCAGTAGAATCTAATTTAAAAGGAAAGTGTGAAATAGCCTTTGAGCAACATGCTAGCACAGGAGGAAAGGGGAGAAATGTGGAAGAAGTACAGATGGAGATCTCGAGTGTCAGTGACGCTCTGGGTATTCTTGTACTCCCGAGGGGCAGTCCTTAGTCTTTGCTGCAGGGTTGATTACAAATGGTTATGATCATAGAAAAATCCTACAAAATTGGCAAGAATGGTGTTGCTCACTCTGCATCTATGGAGACAGGGGTTGTAGGCTGTGAACTCTTGCTTGATTCCCAAAAGGTAGTGTAATTCTCTCATTATCCACAATATAGTTACTTTGTTGTTGCTGTTAAGCTGCTCAGTCATGTCTGACTCTCTGTGACCCCGTGGACTGCCGCACGCCAGGCTTCCCTGTCCTTCACCATCTCCCAGAGTTTGCTCAAACTCATTTCCATTGAATCTGTGATGCCATCCAACCATCTCATCCTCTTCTCCTCCTGCCTTCAATCTTTCCCAGCATCAGGGTCTTTTCAAATGAGTCACTTCTTTGCATCAGGTGGCGAAAGCATTGAAGCTTCAGCTTTAGCATCAGTCCTTCCAATGAATATTCAGGACTGATTTCCTTTAGGCTTGACTGGTTTGATCTGCTTGAAGTCCAAGGGACCCTCAAGAATCTTCTCCTGCACCACAGTTCAAAAGCATCAATTCTTAGGCATTTAGCCTTCTTTATGGTCCAACTCTCACATTCATACATGACTACTTGACAAATCATAGCTTTGACTAGATGGACTTTTGTCAGCAAAGTGATGTCTCTGGTTTTTAACTGTCTAGATTTGTCATAGCTTTTCTTCCAAGGGCTTTCCTGGTGGCTCGGAGGTTAAAGTGTCTGCCTGCAATGCGGGAGACCTGGGTTCGATCCCTGGGTCCAGAAGATCCCCTGAAGAAAGAAATGGCAACCCACTCCAGTATTCTTGCCTGGAGAATCCCATGGACAGAGGAGCCTGATAAGTTGCAGTCCACGGGTTTGCAAAGAGTTGGACATGACTAACGACTTCACTCTCTTCCAAGGAGTAAGCGTCTTTTAATTTCATGGCTGGAGTCACTGTTCTCAGTGATTTGGGAGCCCAAGAAAATAAAGTCTGTCATTGTTTCCATTGTTATCCCATCTATTTTCATGAAGTGATGGGACCAGATGCCATGATCTTAGTTTTTTGAATGTTGATTTATAAGCCAGCTCTTTTACTCTCCTCTTTCACTTTCATCAAGATGCTCTTTAGTTCCTCTTCACTTTCTGCCATAAGGGTGGTGTCATCTGCATTTCTGAGGTTATTGATATTTCTCCCAGCAATCTTGATTCTAGCTTGTACTTCATCTCACCCAGCATTTCACATGATGTACTTTGTGTGTAAGTTAAATTAACAGAGCGACAATATAAAGTCTTGATGTTCTTCTTTCCCAATTTGTTGTTCCATGTCTGGTTCTGTTACTTACTTAATCTTTCACAACTAGAATACACACAAACTTTAACTTTGAGTTGCTGGTTGATGCTTCTGTGTAAAATCAGTCTCCTTCCTGTAGTTCACCCTTTGTTAAAAGTTATTTTCTTTCCTTATCCTGAAAAATTAGCTGAAAAACTATGTTTAAAAGTTGCCAAGTTTATTCTTCTTTCCTTCCCCCTCCTCACTGCCTCCTTAGTGTAGTTTTATTATTAATGTGAAATACAACTTTGGTTTATTTGTTTTGTTTTTATTTTTTAATTTCACAGTTCTTCCTTTTAATTTAATTTTTTTTAAAGCATGTGAAGTACTTTCATGGTTCTGAAGGTTAGAACTGTTTAAAAAATTGTCAGAGACATGTTATTCCCCCAAATCCCTTCTATTCTTTCACTCTATTCCCACCCACACTGGGAGGTAACCAATACCAATAATTTCTAATTTGTCCTCTCCTTTGTTTTGTGTCCAAGAGAGTAGATACATTAAAAAAAAGATTTTTTTTTCTTGTGTCTCTTACAAAAGAGATATGATAGACCTTTTCTGGCACTTAGCTTTCTTTGTAGACTCATTTATCCTATAATTCACTTCACATGAGGCCAGAGATCCTAATTCCTTATACAACTGCATGGTATTCTATTGTTAGATGTGCCATAGTTTATTTGAACTTTCCTTTTACTTAGAAAGATAGTTCCCAATATCTTGATACTATAAACAGTGTCTCAGTAGATCACTTTGTAATTTGTGTTTTCATATCTTTGGATGTGAACCTTCAGGGTATAGTCATGTTTGAATATTATTTGCATTAAAAAAGAAACATATGTGTTAAAACAATTGAATAGAGTAGTATGACTCCAAATAAAATGTGTGTCTATACCTCCCACCTATTCCTACCCTATACTTCTTGGAGTCAATCTATTTTAAGAGTGTCTAATTTCAGTTCTGGTTTTACATCTCCAAATAATATAAATTACATGTTTTTGGGGAGTTTTAGAGTACCCAATATATCTTTATTCCTTTCTTATGTTTAGAGACACTTGATGTAAGGATCAAAGGCTAGTGATCAAAATATCAACTGGATGGATTAATAACTCAGATTAGATTTTAAGACTATAATAAGGTTTCCTAGCACATCCTTCTTAGCCCAGACTTTGGAACAACTCACTTGAGAGACTGTTTGAGACTACAGAGGGAAAAACCATTCTCAGAATTACTATCTCAGTAATTACTTAGTGATGCTAAGTATACTAAAATATTATTTAGTGTTTTAGTCATACTAAGTATAATACATGCTTAATATAGAGTTAATTTGTTCTGAATTCTGAATATTTCACTTATAGATGTTTAGAATTGCTAGAATAAAATATTAGAAAGATGGATCTTAAAATATTTGAAAATACTTATTTTTAGATACTTTATATCCAAGTTTTTGAAGCACTGTAACAGAGATCCTCCTGTTTATGTGCTTTTAAAGATTAATCCTTTGCCCATGTAAATATTCTGTTTTAAATATTGTTAATTCAACACATAGGAGTAAGGTTATAGATTAAATAGAAAATTTATACATAAATTCATAGAGTAAAATACACATTAAGTAGAAATTGTCTGTCATTCAAAATACTGTCAGCAGTCTACTCTTTTCACTGGACTTTATCTTAAAATATGTAAGGACATAAATTAAATCCATATTTTTTTTTATTCCTGACCCAATGTGTATTTAGCCTAGCAAATGGGCAGGGGAACAGTTACAAGACAAATTGTATGTCTTTGCTTTGTTGCAGGCTATTTGTCACTATAACATATTGAAATTAAAAGAGCCATCTTTGATATCATTCTTCAACTATTTATTCATTTTGTCACTATTCTGCACACTGTATTTTCTTTAAAAACAAACACATTTAGAGGAACCATTTTTGAGACTTTTAAAAAGGGCTTTCACAGAATTTGGTTGTGTGTTAGGAAGAGCATCTTCAGTTCACAAATAACGATTCAGTGGATGACTTTGCTGAGAGAGAGCTGGGTTTTCCTCTTCCTTTAGAATCTCTTCTTAGGAGTTGTTCTGCCTGAAGCTTTAACTTTCATCTCAGGTTCAGAGGACTTGTTAACAAAATAAACCAACAGATAAGCAAGACCAGATAAACAGATATCATAAACAGATATAATACCAGGTATTATATAATGGTATCATATAAATACCAATTATAGTTTATATTATATAAATACCAGTATTTATATAATAGTAAATATATATAATATCAATTATATATAATACTATATAATAATATAATAACAAGAATCTGCCTGCAATGCGGGAGACATAAGTTTGATTCCTTTGTTGGGAAGATCCCTTGGAGAAGGGAAAGGCTACCCACTCCAATATTCAGGCCTGGAGAATTCCATGGACTGTATAGTCCATGTGGTTGCAAAGAGTAGGACAAGACAAAGTGACTTTCACTTTCACTTTCTTCAGTTCAGTTCAGTTCAGTTGCTCAGTCCTGTCCAATTTTTGTGACTCCATGGACTGCAGGACGCCAGGCTTCCCTGTCTATCACCAACTCCTGGAGCATACTCAAACTCATGTCCATTACTCGGTGATGCCATCCGACCATCTCATCCTTCGTCACTCCTTCTCCTCCCGCCTTCAATCTTTCCCAGCATCAGGGTCTTTTCCAATGAGTTGGTTCTTTGCATCAGGTGTCCAAAGTATTGGAGTTTCAGCTTCAGCATCAGTCCATCCAATGAATATTCAGGACTGATTCCCTTTAGGATTGACTGGCTTGATCTCCTTGCAGTCCAAGGGACCCTCAAGAATCTTCTCCAACAGTTTAAAAGCATTAATTCTGGAGGAGGAGCTAAGATGGTGGAGGAATAGGACGGGGAGACCACTTTCTCCCCCACAAATTCATCAAAAGAACATTTGAACGCTGAGCAAATTCCACAAAACAACTTCTGAAAGCTGGCAGAGGACGTCAGGCACCCAGAAAAACATCCCATTGTCTTCAAAAGGAGGACAACTGAACAAGAGAACCTAAACAAGAGACCACCTCCACCCCCTTGTTTCAGGGCAGAAATTAGACACTGAAGAGACCTGCAAACAGAAGCCAAATAAACAAAGGGAACCACTTTAGAAGTGACAGGTGCAACAGATTAAAATCCCTGTAGTTAACACTGACTACACTGGAAGGGGCCTATAGATATTGAGAAGTATAAGCTGGAACAAGAAACTATCAGAAGCTGAACTGAACCCACACTGCCCACAACAGCTCCAGAGAAATTCCTAGATAAATTTTTACTATTATTTTTTAATTAAAAAATTTTTCTTCTTCTTTCTTAAGTCCTCTATTACTCCTTTAATTTTTATTTTTATAACCCCCCATTACCTTGCAAAAAAAAAAAAAGACCCTATTTTTAAAGCGAACTTCATATATATTGCTTATACTTTTTGTGTTTTTACTTTTTTAAATAGTGTATTTTTAAGAGTATAACCTCTACTCTAGATTTTTAATCTTTGTTTTTTAGTATTTGATATCAATTTTGTACTTTTAAGAATCCAATCTTCAGTACCCATTTTTACTCAGGAGTGTGATTACTGGCTTGATTACTCTCTCCCCCTTTTGACTCTCCTTTTTCTTTCCCAGGTCACCCTTATTTCCTCCCTCCCCCTTCCCTTCCCAACCCAATTCCGTGAATCTCTCTGGGTGTTTGGGCTGCAGAGAACACTTAGGGAACAGAGTACTGCCTAGATCTGTCTCTCTCCTCTTGAGTCCCCCTTTTTCTCCTCCTGCTCACCTCGATCTCCTTCCTCCCTCTCCTCTTCTTCATGGAACTCTGTGAACCTCTCCAGGTGTCCCTCACAGTGGAGAATCTTTTCACTATTAACTAGAAGTTTTATTATCAGTGCTGTATGGATGGAGAAGTCTTGAGGCTACTGGAAGAATAAGACTGAAAACCAGAGGCAGGAGGCTTAAGCCCAAAACCTGAGAACACCAGAGAACTCCTGACTCCAGGGAACATTAGTTAATAAGATATCATCCAAAAGCCTCCATACCTACAGTGAAACCAACCACCACCCAGGAGCCAATAAGTTCCAGAGCAATACATACCATGAAAATTTTCCAGCAATACAGGAACATAGCCCTGAGCGTCAATATACAGGCTGCCCAAAGTCACACCAAACCCATAGACATCTCAAAACTCACTACTGGACACTCCATTGCACTCTAGAGAGAAGAAATCCAGCTCCACCCACCAGAACACTGACACAAGCTTCCCTAACCAGGAAACCTTGACAAGCCAATCGTCCAAACCCACCGACAGGGAGGAACCTCCACAATAAAGAGGAACCACAAACTACCAGAATACAGAAAGGCCACTCCAAACACAACAATTAAACAAGATGAAGAGGCAGAGAAATACTCAGCATGTAAAGGAACATGAAAAATGCCCACCAAACCTAACAAAAGATGAGGAGATAGGGAATCTACCTGAAAAAGAATTTAAAATAATGATAATAAAAATGATCGAAAATCTTGAAAACAAAATGGAGTTACAGATTAATAGCCTGGAGACAAGGATTGAGAAGATGCAAGAAAGGTTTAATAAGGACCTAGAAGAAATAAAAAAGAGTCAATTAATAATGAATAAGATCTAAAACACTCTGGAGGGAACCAACAGTAGAATAATGGAGGCAGAAGATAGGATAAGTGAGGTAGAACATAGAATGGTGGAAATAAATGAAGCAGAGAGGAAAAAAGAAAAATAATCAAAAGAAATGAGGACAACCTCAGGGACCTCTGGGACAATGTGAAATGTCCCAACATTCGAATCATTCGAATCAGGAGTCCCAGAAGAAAAAGACAAAAAGAAAGGCCATGAGAAAATATTCGAGGAGATAACAGTTGAAAACTTCCATAAAAGGGGAAGGAAATAGTCACCCAAGTCCAAGAAACCCAGAGAGTCTCAAACAGGGTAAACCCAAAGTGAAACACCCCAAGACACATATTAATAAAATTAACAAAGATCAAACACAAAGAACAAATAATAAAAGCAGCAAGGGAAAAACAACAAATAACACACAATGGGATTTCCATAAGGATAACAGCTGACCTTTCAATAGAAACTCTTCAGGCCAGAAGGGAATGGCAGGGCATACATAAAGTAATGAAAGAGAGTAACCTACAACCCAGATTACTGTATCCAGCAAGGATCTCATTCAAATATGAAGGAGAAATCAAAGGCTTTACAGACAAGCGAAAGCTGAGAGAATTCAGCACCACCAAACCAGGTCTCCAACAAATGCTAAAGGATCTTCTCTAGACAGGAAACACAGAAAGGGTGTATAAACTCGAACTCAAAACAATAAAGTAAATGGCAGCAGGATCATACTTATCAATAATTACCTTAAATGTAAATGGGTTGAATGCCCCAACCAAAAGACAAAGACTGGCTGAATGAATACAAAAACAAGACCTCTATATATGCTGTCTACAAGAGACCCACCTCAAAACAAGGGACACATACAGACTGAAAGTGAAGGGCTGGAAAAAAATATTTCATGCAGAGACCAAAAGAAAGCAAGAGTCGCAATACTCATATCAGATAAAATAGACTTTAAAATAAAGGCTGTGAAAAGAGGCAAAGAAGGACACTACATAATGATTAAAGGATCAATCCAAGAAGAAGATATAACAATTATAAATATATATGCACTCAACATAGGAGCACCACAATATGTAAGGCAAATACTAACAAGTATGAAAGGGGAAATTAACAATAACACTATTAATAATAGTGGGATACTTTAATACCCCACTCACACCTATGGACAGATCAACTAAACAGAAAATTAACAAGGAAACACAAACTTTAAATGACACAATGAACCAGCTAGACCTAATTGATATCTATGAGAGATTTCACTCCAAAACAATCAATTTCACCTTTTTCTCAACTGCACATGGAACCTTCTCCAGAAAAGATCACATCCTGGGCCATAAATCTAGCCTTGGTAAATTCAAAAAAATTGAAATCATTCCAGTCATCTTTTCTGACCACAGTGCAGTAAGATTAGATCTCAATTACAGGAAAAAAAAAACTGTTAAAAATTCCAACATATGGAGGCTAAATAATACGCTTCTGAATAACCAACATATCATAGAAGAAATTTAAAAAAAATCAAAATATGCATAGAAATAAATGAAAATGAAAACACAACAACCTAAAACCTATGGGACACTTTAAAAGCAGTCTTAAGGGGAAGGTTCATAGCAATACAGGCTTACCTTGAGAAACAAGCAAAAAGTCAAATAAATAACCTAGCTCTACACCTAAAGCAACTAGAGAAGGAAGAAATGAAGAACCCCAGGGTTAATAGAAGGAAAGAAATCTTAAAAATTATGGCAGAAACAAATGCAAAAGAAACAAATGAGACCATAGCAAAAATCAATAAAACCAAAAGCTGGGTCTTTGAAAAGGTAAATAAAATTGACAAACCGTTAGCCAGACTCATCAAGAAACAAAGGGAAAAGAATGAAATCAACAAAATTAGAAATGAAAATGGAGAGATCACAACAGACAACACAGAAATGCCAAGGATCCTAAGAGACTACTACCGGCAGCTATATGCCAATAAAATGGACAACTTGGAAGAAATGGACAACTTCTTATAAAAGTACAACTTTCCAAAACTGAACCAGGAAGAAATAGAAGATCTTAACAGATCCATCACAAACACGGAAATTGAAACTGTAATCAGAAATCTTCCAGCAAACAAAAGCCCAGGACCAGATGGCTTCACAGCTGAATTCTACCAAAAATTTAGAGAAGAGCTAACACCTATCTTACTCAAACTCTTCCAGAAAATTGCAGAAGAAGATAAACTTCCAAACTCATTCTATGAGGCCACCATCACCCTAATACCAAAACCAGACAAAGATGCACAAAAGAAGAAAACTACAGGCCAATATCACTGATGAACATAGATGCAAAAATCCTTAACAAAATTCTAGCAAACAGAATCCAACAACATATTAAAAAGATCATACATCATGAGCAAGTGGGCTTTATCTCAGGAATGCAAGGATTCTTTAATATCCACAGATCAATCAGTGTAATACAGCACATTAAAAAATTGAAAGATAAATACCATATGATTATCTCAATAGATGCAGAAAAAGCCTTTGACAAAATTCAACATCCATTTATGATAAAAACTCTCCAGAAAGCAGGCATAGAAGGAACATACCTCAACATAAAAGCTATATATGACAAACCCTCAGCAAACATTATCCTCAATGGTGAAAAATTGAAAGCATTTCCCCTAAAATCAGGAACAAGGCAAGGGTGCCCACTCTCACCACTACTATTCAACATAGTTTTGGGAGTTTTGGCCACAGAAATCAGAGCAGAAAAAGAAATAAAAGGAATCCAGATAGGAAAAGAAGAAGTAAACCTCTCACTGTTTGCAGACGACATGATCCTCTACATAGACAACTCTATAGACTCTACCAGAAAATTACTCTACCAGAAAATTACTATTCATTATTACAATGAATATAGTAAAGTTGCAGGATATAAAATTAACAGACAGAAATCCCTTGCATTCCTATACACTAACAATGAGAAAACAGAAAGAGAAATTAAGGAAACAATACCATTCACCATTGGAACGAAAAGAATAAAATACTTAGGAATATATCTACCTAAAGAAACAAAAGACCTATACATAGAAAACTATAAAACACTGATGAAAGAAATCAAAGAGGACACAAATAGATGGAAAAATATACCATGTTCGTGGATTGGAAGAATCAATATTGTGAAAATGAGTATACTACCCAAAGCAATCTATAGATTCAATGCAATCCCTGTCAAGCTACCAACGGTATTTGTCACAGAACTAGAACAAATAATTTCACAATTTGTATGGAAATACAAAAAACCTCGAATAGCCAAAGCAATCTTGAAAAAGAAGAATGGAACTGGAGGAATCAACCTACCTGACTTCAGGCTCTACTACAAAGCCACAGTCATCAAGACAGTATGGTACTGGCACAAAGACAGAAATATAGATCAATGGAACAAAGTAGAAAGTCCAGAGATTAATCCACGGACCTATGAACACCTTATCTTTGACAAAATAGGCAAGAATATACAATGGAGAAAAGACAACCTCTTTAACAAGTGGTGCTGGGAAAACTGATCAACCATTTGAAACTAGAACACTTTCTAACACCATACACAAAAATAAACTCAAAATGGATTAAAGATCTAAAGATAATACCAGAAACTACAAAACTCCTAGAGGAGAACAGAGGCAAAACACTCTCTGACATAAACCACAGCAAGATCCTTATGACCCTCCTCCCAGAATTTTGGAAATAAAAGCAAAAATAAGCAAATGGGACCTAATTAAGCTTAAAAGCTTTTGCACAACAAAGGAAACTATAAGCAAGGTGAAAAGACAGCCTTCAGAATGGAAGAAAATAATAGCAAATGAAGCAACTGACAAATAATTAATCTGAAAAATATACAAGCAACTCCTGCACCTGAATTCCAGAAAAATAAACTACCCAATTAAAAAATGGGCCAGAGAACTAAATAGACATATCTCCAATGAAGGCATACAGATGGCTAACAAACACATGAAAACATGTTCAACACCACTCATTATCAGAGAAATGCAAATCAAAACCACAATGAGATACCATTTCTCACCAGTCAGAATGGCTGCTATCCAAAAGTCTACAAGCAATAAATGCTGGAGAGGGTGTGGAGAAAAGGGAACCCTCTTACACTGTTGGTGGGAATGCAAACTAGTACAGCCGCTATGGAGAACAGTGTGGAGATTCCTCAAAAAACTGTAAATAGAACTGCCATATGACCCAGCAATCCCACTCCTGGTCATACACTCTGAGGAAACCAGAACTAAAAGAGTCATGTGTACCCCAATGTTCATCGCAGCACTGTTTGTAATAGCCAGGACATGGAAGCAACCTAGATGCCCATCAGCAGACGAATGGATAAGAAAGCTGTGGTACGTATACACAATGGAATATTACTCAATCATTAAAAAGAATACATTTGAATCAGTTCTAGTGAGGTGGATGGAACTGGAGCTCATTATACAGAGTGATGTAAGCCAGAAAGAAAAACACCAATACAGTATACTAATGCATATATATGGAATTTAGAAAGATGTTAACGATAACCGTATATGCAAGACAGAAAAAGAGTCACAGATGTATAGTACGGACTTTTGGACTCTGTGGGAGAAGGCGAGATGGGGATGATCTGAGAGAATAGCATTGAAACATGTATATTATCGTTTGTGAAATAGATCGCCAGTCCAGGTTTGAAGCATGAGACAAGTGCTCAGGGATGGTGCACTGGGATGACCCAGAGGGATGGGATGGGGAGGGAGGTGGGAGGAGGGTTCAGGATGGGAACACATGTAAATCCATGACTGGTTCATGTCAATGTATGGCAAAAACCACTACAATATTGTAAGGTAATTAGCCTCCAACTAGTATACATAAATGAAAAAAAAAAAGCATCAATTCTTCAGCGCTCAGCTTTCTTTATAGTCCAACACTCACATCCATACATGACTACTGGGAAAACCATAGCTTTGACTAGACAGACCTTTGTTGGTGAAGTAAAGTCTCTGCTTTTTAATATGCTATCTAGGGTTGTCGTAGCTTTTTTTCCAAGGACCAAGCACCTTTTAATATCATGGCTACAGTCACCAGGTCACTTTCTTCAAGCAATACCAATACTTATTAGAGAATTATCTAGCTTACTTTCAATATACTGACATTAATTTCTGGTTGAAACTTCAAAATTTCAGTTTGGGGTTCCAGTTTATAATCCTACACTGAAAACTGATAACATCATCAGTCTCTGATCAAAGTGCACCTCTGGTTTCATGTTAATGCTTCCTGTTTTATCTTGTGAGTGCTGGTATTCTCTAGACCCAGGAGATTGGTCAGGTCTCCAGGGCTCAGGAGAATTCTAGGACTTAATCCCTGTCTTATCTAGGATCTGCCCTGCTGCCTGGTAACAGTCTGTCAGTGAGAAGGCAGGCAGGTACTCAGGGTTCCATCCAGGCAGGTCAGAATCAAGATCAGAGGCCTGCTTGGTTTTCTTTGTCTACTGAAGCTTGAACAAGACTTCAGTTGTAATTTTCCTAACAATGAAACCATTTATCTCAGATTGGCACTTGAACCCACATGGCTGGGACTCAACCCAGTCTAAACACATGGCAGCCAGTTTCAGAACCTAATGCAGCTTAAGTTCTTGATGTCTCAGCACAGAAAGAATTCAATGAAAGATAAAGTGATAGGTGAGAAATGGATTTATTCAGATTCAGAGAGAAGCACTATCCATAGACAGAGTGTGAGCTGTTGCAGAGGGTGAGTGTGGCTACAAAATGTAGCATAGATAGTTTTTATAGGCAGGGTAATTTCATATGCTAATGAGTGGGAGGATTATTCCAACCCTTCTCAGGAAGGGGTAGAGAGTTTCAAGAATTGGGCCACCCACCACTCCTTAGTCTTTTGACAGTTCCATTCCAGTTGAGCTATTTCAAATCATAAAAGATGATGCTATTTAAGTGCTACATTCAATACGCTGGCAAATCTGGAAAACTCATCAGTGGCCACAGGACTGGAAAAGGTCAGTTTTCATTCCAATCCCAAAGAAAGGCAATACCAAAGAATGTTCGAAATACCACACAATTGCACTCATCTCACATGCTAGCAAAGTAATGCTCAAAATTCTTAGGCTTCAACAGTACATGAACCGAGAACTTCAAGTTGTTCAAGCTGGGTTTAGAGAAGGCAGAGGAACTAGAGATCAAATTGCCAACATCCACTGGATCATAGAAAAAGCAGGAAAATTCCAGAATAATATCTACTTCTGCTTGAATGACTATGCTAAAGCCTTTGACTATGTGGATCACAACAAGCTGTGGAAAATTCTTCAAAAGATGGGAATACCAGACCACCTTACCTGCCTCCTGAGAAATCTGTATGCAGGTCAAGAAGCAACAGTTAGAACCAGACATGGAGCAACAGGCTGGTTCCAAATTGGGAAAGGAGAATGTCAAGGTTCTATGTTGTTACCCTACCTATTTAACTTATATGCAGAGTGCATCATGCGAAATGCCAGGCTGGTTGAATCACACACAAGCTGGAATCAAGATTTCTGGGAGAAATATCAATAGCCTCAGATATGCAGATGACATCACCCTTATGGCAGAAAATGAAGAGGAACTAACTCCTCTTGATGAAAGAGGAGAGTGAAAAACTGGCTTAAAACTCAACATTAAAAAAACTAAGATCATGGCATGTGGTCCCATCACTTCATGGCAAATAGATGGGGAAACAATGGAAACAGTGACAGACTTGATTTTCTTGGGCTTCAAAATCACTTCAGATGGTGACAGTAGCCATGAAATTAAGAGACGCTTGCTCCTTGGAAGAAAAGCTATGACCAACCTAGACAGTGTATTAAAAAGCAGAGACATTATTTTTTACTCAGCCATTAAAAAGAATTCATTTGAACCAGTCTTAATGAGATGGATGAAGCTGGAGCCCATTATACAGAGTGAAGTAAGCCAGAAAGATAAAGAACATTACAGCATACTAACACATATATATGGAATTTAGAAAGGTGATAACGATAACCCTATATGCAAAACAGAAAAAGAGACACAGAAATACAGAACAGACTTTTGAACTTTGTGGGAGAATGTGAGGGTGGGATATTTCAAAAGAACAGCATGTATACTATCTATGGTGAAACAGATCACCAGCCCACGTGGGATGCATGAGACAAGTGCTCCGGCCTGGTGCACTGGGAAGAGCCAGAGGAATCGGGTGGAGAGGGAGGTGGGAGGGGGGATCGGGATTGGGAATACATGTAAATCCATGGCTGATTCATATCAATGTATGACAAAACCCACTGGAAAAATAATGATAATAATAAAAAAAAATAATAAAAAAAAATAAAAAAATAAAAAGCAGAGACATTATTTTGTCTACAAAATTCCATCTAGTCAAAGCTATGATTTTCCCAGTAGTCATGTAAGGATGTGAGAGTTGGGCCGTAAAGAAAGCTAAGCACTGAAAAATTGATGCTTTTGAACTGTGGTGTTGGAGAAGACTCTTGAGGGTCCCTTGGGCTGCAAGGAGATCAAGCCAGTCAATCCTAAAGGAAATCAGTCCTGAATAGTCATTGGACGGACTGATGCTGAAGCTGAAATTCCAATACTTTGGCCACTTGATGGGAAGTGCTGATTCATTAGATAATACAGTGATGTTGGGAAAGATTGAAGGCAGGTGGAAAAGGGGTTGACAGAGGATAAGATGGTTGAATGGCATCACCTACTCGATGAACAAGGAGCAAGCTCTGGGAGTTGGTGATGGACAGGGAAGCCTAGTGTGCTGCAGTCCATGGGGTCACAAAGAGTCAGACATGGCTGAGCAACTGAACTGAACTGATGGAGTTGTCATGGTGCCTGTGGGTTTGTCATTTAGCTTGCCAATTGAGGATCAAGGTCTTATCACAATCAACTTATGTGCCATCTTGAACCCATTTGATTCTAATTGGTTTATACTATGTCCTTGGGCTATGCCAGTTTTTCAAAAGTTGTTAACATGGGTAGGCTCCTGTTGTAACAGGAGTCAAGCTTCTTGCATATGTGCAGTGATTTGAATCCCTGAGAATTTGGGGGCAGAGTCATCAACTAATTCAAAAAATTAAGAAATTTCTAGTTCTGTTTTTTTTTTTTTAAATGTTGCAGCTGACTTTCAAGGTGAGAGTTTGTCATTGGTAGCATGTAGTATTCACCCATGGTAAACAGAGATTTATTGGAAATAAGCCGTAGGTAACATCTGGAAAAGTGGATGGTGTATGCTATTTAAATATTTTGATTTCTTATTCAGGGTTATTTATGAGAGAAATTTGACATCTTCTGCTCTCAGAGGTTTAATGGAATCCCTTGAACAGCTGCATGGGCACACAAAACAAAGTGGATGCAATTTACATAAGGAATAAAGGAATGTACAAAAGTTTTAATCACAAAAATAAGCTAAGTGAGATGCTTAAAAAGGATGATGGAAAACAGTTCTTGTCAGCTGACTTTTTAAAAAAAAATCTGAAAAATTTACTTTAAAATCTCTTGTTTCACTTGGAAGATCACCTGCATTCTGCCTGCTGTCATAACTGATTCTTGAATAGGTGGGGCTGTGTAAAGTTTGCGCTAACAGGTTAGGCATTTTCTGTAGTTTTCTATCAGGCATTTTGTGTAGTTTCCTACACAAACTACATTCCTGGCACACAAGAACTGGTTGTCAGCACTAAAGAACACTGCCTGTTACTTCTGAGAACTTACTGATGATGAGGGTAATTCCTAAAACCTGAAACAAGGTGAATGTGCAGACCCTGAGGAAGAAGGCTGGATGAGCGGAAAAGCAGTTTTCAAACTTGTCGATATGTTACACATTAGAATAATTAAAGTAAGCTGACAAGTTCTGTCAACTTAAGCTGTTTTTTCTTTTTGTTTTCTTTTTCCATATAAAAGTGATTGTCCTAGAAGGTAAATGACAAAGAGAAAAAAGTAATATCATTTCATCTTAGTGAAGCTAAAGATTTTATCTCAAAGGATATTTATCAGGATATTTTAGAAATATGGTTTAGATCAAAGAGGTCTTAGCAAATGTGAGTGGCAGGAAAATGGAATTTAAAAGTCCGCTCTAAATAACACAAAAATAAGGGAGTAACTAAGATGCAGTAACCAGGGTTGGTGGTAATATTGTTTGTTGTATTAATGAAAGATTTGGAGGAAAGAATATATAATATGGGCACTTAAATGTAATAATTCAACCAAGTTGGTGACTAATTTGGGAAACGGAGAGTTATAAATATAACAATATTATAAGAGAATCTACTTGAAGAAAAATAGAGTGAGTATAGCATCAGTAAAAATTAGTTATCCAGAAGGGATACAAAAATGATTACAGGTCAAATATGGATGAGCAAGACATTGGAAAGTATGAATAGCTGTCTAAAAAGTAGGAAACTTTATGCTCAGTACAAGTCACCCAGCTGCCTCCCCCATCAGCAAACCTTATGAAAGTAACACATCAGAAAGGACTCTACTTGGAAGAAAGGAAATGAAATAGAAACATTTGAAGGGAATGTGTTCATTTTACTAGGTGTTCACTTTTGTTTTGATGATTTACTTGAAGGCTGGAAAACTGGGAGAGGGCTCTGAAAAGAAGATAATAAAAAATAGGAAGATGGATTAACAATGAAAGAGAATTTCACTTGGAACAAAGTATAGAGTTGAACTAAGTAGATGGGTATAAAGTGATAGGGCATTGATATTTATCAACTCTTCCTGGTCTCTTCTGAGAATCAGTGTGTGTGGTTGTACAAGTAGCAGAAATGTTCTAGGTCTGTGAAAACTGCCATTTGTATTTTAATGGGGATTGCCCTGATTCTATAATTGCCGTGAATAACATGGTCATTTTCAACAATTTCAATTCTTCTAATCCCCAAAAAACGGTATATCTTCCCATCTGTGTGTGTAATCTTCAGTTTCTTTCATTAACATCATTTTCTGTAAACAGATCTTTTGCCTCCTTAAGTAGGTTTTTTGCTAGGTACTTTTTTTTTTTCCAATGCAATGGTGAATGGGATTGTTTCCTTAATTTCTCTTTCTGATATTTTGTTGTAAGTGTATAGAAAAGCAACAGATTTCCACATATTAATCTCATGTCCTTCAACTTTATCAACTTCATTAATGAGATCTAGTAGCATTTTCTATGTATAGTATTATGTCATCTGCAAACAATTATCTTCCTTTCAATTTGAATTCCTTTAATTTATTTTTCTCCTCTGGATGCTGTGGCTAAGACTTCCAAAAATGTGTGGAAAAAATGGGCATCCTTGTCTTGTTTCTGATCTTACAGGGAAAGGCCCATCCCACAGGGCTAGTGCTGACATTCTAGAGTGGTCTACGAGATATTTGGAGAGATTAGGAAATTTTGTGAATGTTTTTGTTATAATAATATGCCAGTAATGAGACACATGTCAATGAATTTCCTTTGTCTTAAAATATTCAGTTTCATCAATTGTGTTGAGCATGTCTAAAGAAGGATTTTTCCCCTAGAGCTTTGGAAAGAAGTTAAGCTGAGAAGAGTGTGATGAGTCTTAGAAACTAACATTGACTGTATTTCAGCTATTTTTTGTTTAAATGATGCAAGTACATATTAGAAAAAATTTAAGTTATAACTAAAACTTTTGGGCATGAGAACACTAAACTTTGATTATAGATATTTGAATCAAAATTTCACTCATTAGATACATGAGTTTGTGAAAGTAATCTTTGCAGTCATAGAAACCTACTTATGATAACAAAGCAACAATTATGATAACATGGTAATATTAATAAATGACATTTATTGAGCACTTAGTGTGTACCAAATACTATTGTGGATGTTTCACATGGATTAATTCATTTACTTTCACAATAACTCCATGAATTAGGTCCTCTTACACTTATGATCATTTTAAAATTAGCAACAAGGATACAGAAATGAGAGAGATTAAGTAATCTGCCACAGTTTGTGTGCCTGTTCTGTGGTCTGACTGTAGATCCAGCATGTTTCATTGGTCTGACACAGAACATACTTAGCTACACATAATCAAATGAATTTCAGTTCAGTTCTTCAGTGAATAATTTGCAATTCATATTATCTGTGGTCAGAATAGTAACCCATGAAATACAACACACAATGAAAGCAAAATTGTGTGTAGAATTTTCCACCAATATTCTGTAATAAAGATGATGCTTTCTGTAGACATAAGTTATTGCAGATCCTCCATAAAATGCTTGTGTGCCCACTTGTGTCTGACTCTTTGCAAACCCATGCACTGTAGTCCTGCAGGCTCTCCTGCCCATGGAATTTCCAGGCAAGAATACTGGAGTATGTTGCCATTTCCTATTCCAGGGGATCTTCCTGACCCACAGATGGAACTGTGTCTCCTGCATTGGCAGGCAGGTTCTTTACTACGTGAGTCACCTGGGAAACCTGCAATGCAAGTGTCTTTAAACTATAATCTCAAGTATGTTAAATTGGTACTGTGTTATGAGGGTTTTATCTGCACACTGAACTATATAAATAGCTTACCTGAAAGTACAGATTTGAGTTTTAAACACAATGGTAAATTAAAGCATTCTACAAGTGGAATCACATTCTTGAGTTTTAGAAGACCCTTTTTTGTGTGTGGTTTTGCTAAAATGAGATTTTAGGACATTGTGCCTTTTAAAATTCCCATGATTTTCTAAATACCATACTTTTTTAATATTATAAATATCTATAATATATACTTTTTTATTTAGTATTAGCATTTAGTTTGGTATGTAATAGTCAACACTTTTTAGAAAATCTCTTTTCAAGAGTCTGTTGGTATAAACTCATTATTATTGGAAATCAGTACTTGCCTGAGTTAGCCATAAAATTAATTACATTTCCTCAGATCCTAAGAGAATCAAGAATGGAAACTCTCTAGAAGGAAATCCACCAGGTTGGTGATGGTAATTTCCGCCAATATGAGGAAGAAGAGGCCACCATGAAGGCAATGACGGGAGGTGACAGCAATATTATGCTTCTCTTTGGTTTTGATAAGAATGCATTCCTATAATCCGTGTGCATTTAAAAGCTAATTTTAAAGCAATAACATCTTTTTATTTATAAAGATGATCAAGTCTGAAAGAGATAAAACTATTTCATCCTAAAAAATCAGTGCACTGAGAAAAGTAGTTAATTTAAGGGGTCCTAATTTTTGAATATGTGGTCAATATCTACCAAAGGCATGACTGAGCATGATGGATGGCTTTTTAGGTCTGGAAAGGACCTTGTGTGCTAGGTTGCTTCAGTCATGTCCAACTCTTTTGTGACCCCATGGACTGTAGCCCACCAGGCTCCTCTGTCAGTGAAATTCTCTAGGCAAGAATACTGGAGTGGGTTGCCATGCCCTCCTTCAGGGGATCTTCCGAACCAATGGATCAAACTCATGTCTCTTATGTTTCCAGCTTTGCAAGTGGCTTCTTCATCACTAATGCCATTTTGCCCTTTAGTCTCTGTGATTTCATTAATTAGCTTAGGCGTGTGGCTTAGATCCTACCAATCAGGAGACAAGATAGATTTGAAGGTGGGAGTTGAGAGCAAAGGCCTGCTAGGGAGAACTGACCTTCTGACAAGTATGCAGCAGATACATTGTATTTGCTGGGGGTGTCAGGTCACAGATGGATGTGGCAGCAGAACAGATCAGGGTCCTGCAGGCAGCGTGGAGAGCGGCTGCATGTAAACCCTGCCCCAGGGTCTGGAGCCTGGCTCCTGGCATACAGGAGCCATGTGGTTTCATGGAGCAAGCTTCTCTTCTGTATCAGTTAGACAGACCGGGTTCTGTCCGTTAGTTCTTTTACTAAAAACCCTGAGTGATACAGCTAAAACCTTTGTTTTTAATTTATCCACATATGCAATGTTCTTCTCATTGGAAAAAGCTATTTGATTACTTTCCCACATCTCATCTGGTCCATGAAAGTACATATTAAAGATTAATTCACGAATGAGCTAGTTTAATGTCTTATACAGCACTTGTGAAACAGGTGTTAGCTTTTGTAAAATGGGCATAATTCAGGTTTTATAGGTAGCATTTTGTAGTTTATAAGGAATCATAGAATCCAAGAAGTTTTAGTTTATCTGTTGGTCACATAATTTATCTTGATAAAAGTCTTTGGGCAAAAAAACAGAGGCCTGAGATCGAAAACTCTGTTTCCAAAATGAGAACATGGGAAGTGTTGAAAGAAATTGAGAACAAGTGTTCCTAAATTCACAAATGCTTTTATTTTATAAGCAAAAAACAAAATAAAAATCCCCCAAATCCCTTAAGCCCCAAGTAATTAGTGCTTGTTACAGTCAAGGGCTGTCAGAGAGAAATATAGGGCCTTCTGGAGCTTTTGTTTCCAACACTCTGTCCATTTCACATGATTCATCTGCCAGAGAATTGCCACCACATGTCTCTGCACTGCTCCTCTGAGGGCAGATCTGGGGGACCCAGCTCAGACCTCTTGCAATTGCTCTCACTGCCTCTGCCCCAGCTTATGAGAATCCACACTCTTGGAAGAGTTCATTCCCCTTCTCTCTCCAGGCCCCACTCATAGGAGAGAGAGAGCAGGGACAGTTTGCCTACTCAAGTTGCAGTGTGTTTCTAAGATATGTGCACCTGAGATGTTGATTAATTCCATTTCTCTCTGGTCATTATCACCCAAAACCCTTCTCCCAAGTGGGAAAAATCCATTATCACTCAACCTTCAGCTCAACATTTCTGAATTACTAAAGGAATTTGATTTTCCAATTCTTTGTCCATTTTGTAAGCAAGCATCCTTTCTATATTGATGCATTCATTGAATGACTATTCTGAGAGGAAGTATTATGAGCCTGGCAGTGTTAGAGGCTATAGAGATATATCTGTAAACAGGATGGATTTTGTTTGCAACATTTCTGTCCTTGTGGGGCTCACGTTCTGTTAGGGGAGACAAATACTATGCCTATGACAGAAGCATGTGATGTGGCAGGGTAGACGGAGGGAAGTCCTGGGGGAAGTATCGATCGAGGCTGGGAGAATGGGTTCCGTGGGATCACAGTTCCACAAGAATCAGAGAGTCATGATCAGGAAGGTGACATCTGCAATGATCTGAAGAGGAGGGAGATGTGGAGGATGTTTTGAGATTTTTGTGGAGGAGGATATAAACTTTTTGTCTGGTTCTGTGGAGTGAGAAAAGTACAGCGATTGGTGGGCCCTTTGAAGGCCCTACTGGAGACTGTTTTGTGGGTATAAAGTTAAGGTTACACAAATCAGAATGCTTGTGGGGTGTGTGTGTGTGTCCACATTCAGTGGCCAAGCATGCAAGGAGTAGGAAGAGAGCTGGATTTAATGGGAATTCTGGTGGAATGAGGCTGGAGAGGATCAAAGAGTTAGCACTGTGAATCTACTGATTGCCAATAACATTTATACTGGGTTCAGATGGAAGATCCTCTTATTGGACATGAAGACAGAAGACGGAAGAATCAGCTGTTGGTATGTCCTGGTCGAGTCAAAGGATGACTGGAAGCTTTCTGAGTGCTCCTGGTAGCCACTCTGATGTTTATTGAACACTTGATGTATTCTGGATATGGCACAGCTGCTGTAGAGGGATTACCCCTTTACAGCTTCTCAGACCTGTAGGGTAGATACCATCCTATAATCAACTTCATTCTGAAGATGGGGAGATTGAAAGTGAAGTTAAATTGGGCTTGGCCCTTCCTAACTCTCTGGTTCAATCACATTAAGATAAGGTGAATATGTGAAACCTGAAAGCTGTTGTTCAGATAAAACTGTTATTCAGTGGATAGTGGCCTGGAACATACACAACATGTGGTTAAATTAATGCCTAAAGGTAGTCTTCTGTGTCCACAAACCCAAAGAATCTTCCAGCAATGCAGGAGACCCAGGGTTCGATCCCTGGGTCAGGAGGATCCACCCTGGAGGAGGAAATAGCAACCCACTCCAGTATTCTTCCCTGGAGAATCCCATGGACAGAGGAGCCTGGTGGGCTACAGTCCATGGGGTCACAAAGAGTCAGGCATGACTGAGTGACTAACAGACACTTCTGTTTCTATACTTAGTAATCTGACTTTTATATACATTCAAAGAGCA
The DNA here is from genome assembly GCF_019320065.1 of Cervus canadensis. NCBI lineage: Eukaryota > Metazoa > Chordata > Mammalia > Artiodactyla > Cervidae > Cervus > Cervus canadensis. Next base: position 60,707,978 of record NC_057399.1, on the reverse strand, counting down.
CTATGTGAATACAAGAAGACTCAAGCTATTAGTACAGCATGTTTTAATTTCTGAAAATAATGTTTTTCTTTAAAAACAATAAATCTTGGTATTTTATTTCATGGGCCTTAATACATAAACCGGCCTGAAACTAAAATTTCAATATACTTATGTTCCATTTCAGAAATAAAAAAGCATGATGTGTTTTCCATATAAATGTCAAATGATAGAATATGTGTTTATCAGTGAGAACAAAAAGTCTAGTACAATACTTGAAGACCAATATGAGTAAGTAGTTTGTGTAGGGAAGACTCTGAAGGGAGGAAATCTATAAAATTAAATTATCAGCTGATAAAGTGCTGCCTCCACCTCAGATGTCCTTTCCAACTCTTAGTGGGGATCTGTCTGTTCAACTGAGAAAAATTACTCAACTTTCCATGTGCCACGCACCTTGTGGAGAGGAGCCATTCCTGAGAGTGAGTCGTTGAAGTGTTGCCTCTGGGGTGAGAAGCGCTTGGACTCCAGGTGCCCCAGATAGCAGCGGATGTAATAACCAGAGCTGCACATCCCCAGTGGTTATTTTCTCCCATCTTCCCTACTTTTGCTATTGAACTCAGGTTCAGCTGTTCACTGCTCAAAAGCCAATAATTCAAGAGGCAAGTGTCAGTAGAAAGGAATGGTGTTTTAATCAGAAAATCCACCAATCTGGGGAGAAGGTGGACTCGTGTCGTGAGACCGACTGGAAGATTCTTCTGAACCATGAAAGGATTTTAAAGGGGAAAATGGGGAATTATCTCAGTGACTCATTGAGGCATGAGGTTGGGCTCAGCATGAATCTTTCTTCTGATGTTATCTTGCCTGTGTGATCTGCCTCCAGGGTTGCTAAGAGGGCTCTTAGAAATAGAGAACTAGTGATTCTTTAACTTAGTTCTTCATTCTTACTTCTTTTTATCTAGGAAAAGAATCAGCAGGCTAATTAAATTCTTTCAAAGTTAGAGGGAGTAGAAATGGGCAAACAGGAAAGGGGCAAATTTGCTGCTTTCAGTCTGAGTCAGTGAGTCAGCCTGAGTCAGCCTCTCCTAACTGCCTATGTAATTGGCAGGTTTCAAAGGCGGTTTTAAAGATAACTGGACATGACAGCCAAACTAGTCTCTCTCCATGAGTGTGTAAAGGTATTTACAAGTGGACAGGTGAGAAGGATGTTATTCTGTGATCATGCCTGCCACAATAAATCAGGACAGAAAACCAGGAGGGTCATTTTCAGCATCTCATCCATTCCCACAGTAATGAAAGACCATCAGATATGCTTTACTTCTAGTGTTTCTTTCAGAAGAGGCTGTCATTTATAGTTGATGCAAGTGACAGAGGTTTCCTGAACTTTGTTGGGGAGTCAGTACTGGGCTTAATACATGTCACAGTTTCTTTTTCTCAATGTCATCTCATCCAAAACTGTCTTTATTTACTAATTTCTTTCCCTTAATGAGTCTTTCCAGAATCTCTCTTCAACTCTAAAGAAGATTTAAGTTATTTAAGGCCATTCTCTCCAGGGAGAGAGGTGCTATGTTAATCTATGAAGTGTTCTTACCTCCAAAGACTTTGTCATATAAGTGCCAATGTCCTTAAAGATAACCTGTCTTTATCCTGTCTTTCTTTTCATTTCTTTGCCCCAAAGTTGCTCTGTCTTACTTCCAGACTTTACCAGATAGCAAACAAGAACCTCAGTGGAAAATGGGAAAATGACATGAAGAAACAATTTTCAGAAGAGAAACCTTAAGAACTGATTAGTAATCACAGAAATACTGATTATGTATGTATGTATATACACCAGGCTTCCCTGGTGTCTCGGACAGTAAAGAATCTGCCTGCAATGCAGAAGACCTGTGTTTGACTCCTGGATTAGGAAGATTCCCTGGAGAAGGGAAAGGCAACTACTCCAGTATTCTTGCCTGGAGAATTCCATGGACAGAGGAGCCTGACGGACTATGGTCCCTAGGGTTGCAAAGAGTCAGACACGACTGAGGGAGTAACACATGTATGTGTAAGACTGTGAAAAATACCAGGTGGCATCCCATTGGATAACCTGGATGATGGAGAGGAGTGTGATGAAGGGTTCTTACTCATAGGGGATGGTGAAAGCTCCACACATTCTGGAAAGCAATCTGACACCGCTTAGTCAAACTGGTTGCCTATGTCCTCCAAGATGCAGCTAGTCATCCCCTACACGTATCAGTTCAGTTCAGTTCAGTAGCTCAGTCGTGTCTGACTCTTTGCGACCCCATGAATCACAACATGCCAGGCCTCCCTGTCCATCACAAACTCCTGGAGTTTACTCAAAGTTATGCCCATCGAGTCGGTGATGCCATCCAGCCATCTCATCCTCTGTTGCTCCCTTCCCCTCCTGCCCCCAATCCCTCCAAGCATCAGGGTCTTTTCCAATGAGTCAACTCTTCGCATGAGGTGGCCGAAGTATTAGAGTTTCAGCTTCAGCATCAATCCTTCCAAGGAACACCCAGGACTTATCTCCTTCAGGATGGACTGGTTGGATCTCCTTGCAGTCCAAGGGACTCTCAAGAGTCTTCCTCCAACACCACAGTTCAAAAACAACAATTTTTCAGTGCTCAGCTTTCTTCACAGCCCAACTCTCACATCCATACATGACCACTGGAAAAACCATAGCCTTGACCAGACGGACCTTTGTTGGCAAAGTAATGTCTCTGCTTTTTAATATGCTATCTAGGTTGGTCATAACTTTCCTTCCAAGGAGTAAGCATCTTTTAATTTCATGGCTGCAGTCACCATCTGCAGTGATTTTGGAGCCCAGAAAAATAAGGTCTGACACTGTTTCCACTCTCTCCCCATCTATTTCCCATGAGGTGATGGGACCAGATGCCGTGATTTTAGTTTTCTGAATGTTGAGCTTTAAGCCAACTTTTTCACTCTCATCAAGAGGCTTTTTAGTTCTTCTTCACTTTCTGCCATAAGGGTGGTGTCATCTGCATATCTGAGGTTATTGATATTCCTCCTGGCAATCTTTATTCCAGCTTGTGCTTCTTCCAGCCCAGCGTTTCTCATGATGTACTCTGCATATAAGTAAAATAAGCAGGGTGACAATATACAGCCTTGATGTACTCCTTTTCCTATTTGGAACCAGTCTGTTGTTCCATGTCCAGTTCTAACTGTTGCTTCCTGACCTGCATACAGGTTTCTCAAGAGGCAGGTCAGGTGGTGTGATCACTCACCTAGAACCAGACATACTGGAATGTGAAGTCAAGTGGGCCTTAGAAAGCATCACTATGAACAAAGCTAGTGGATGTGATGGAATTCCAGTTAAACTATTACAAATCCTGAAAGATGATGCTGTGAAAGTGCTGCACTCAATATGCCAGCAAATTTGGAAAACTCAGCAGTGGCCACAGGACTGGAAAAGGTCCGTTTTCATTCCAATCCCTAAGAGAGGCAATCCCAAAGAATCCTCAAACTACTGCTCAAACAATTGCGCTCATCTCACATGCTAGTAAAGTAATGCTCAAAATTCTCTAAGCCAGGCTTCAGCAATACGTGAACCGAGAACTTCCAGATGTTCAAGCTGGTTTTAGAAAAGGCAGAGGAACCAGAGATCAAATTGCCAATAGCCGCTGAATCATCGAAAAAGCAAGAGAGTTCCAGAAAAACATCTATTTCTGCTTTATTGACTACGCCAAAGCTTTTCACTGTGTGGATCACAGTAAACTGGAAAATTCTGAAGGAGATGGGAACACCAGACCATCTGCACATATACCCCCAATCAATTATTGTACATCAAAGGACTTGCAAAAGGAAGTCCATTTTGTGTTGTCCATGACAGTGTTGAAGGTGGTCTGAGTGTACAAGTTGGCCAGGTTAAATCTGGTGGATTCCCACCCTGGACACTCAGCAGCAGTTAGAAGCAACTGGATAAACTACTAGCAACATGAATGGATCCTAGTCCAAATTGTTGAATTAGGATGGAGGGGACACATGTATGCCTATGGACAATTTATATTGATGAAGGCCAAAAACCATCGCAATATTGTAAAGTAATTATCCTGCAATTAAAATAAATACATAAATTTTTTAAAAATACTGGAAAAAAGGTGTGAATAGAGAGCACCATTTAAGTAAATTAAATCTACCTTCCTATAAAATAAATTATACATTATGCAGAAACACATGAGAACAAAAATACATATGTTAAATACTTTAGAGTGGTAACCTATGAAGGGGGAGAGGAATGAACAGAGAATGGGGGCAATGGGAATAAATCCCATATAGATAAATGAGACCACTCACTCACTCACTCTCCCTGAGATGCAAACATAAAATAAACTCTCCTTAGCATTCTTCTCAGGCACCTCTCTTTACAAGGACACTGAATTTTTTTTTCCAAGCTATTAGTGTTTCAACTAAAACATTGTTAATACATCTTTAAAATCTATTATGTATCCCAAATTGCAGACATTCTTTGTGTTGAAGGCAGGAGGAAAAGGGGACGACAGATAATGAGATGGTTGGATGGCATCACCGACTCAGTGGACATGAGTTCATGCAAACTCTGGGAGATAGTGAAGGATGGGGAAGCCTGGTGTGCTGCAGTCCATGGAGTTGCGAAGAGTCAGATACGACTGAGCAACTGAACAACAACCCATGTTAGTGCCCCGAGTCAGGCCTGGCACCTTCTCTGACATATACCTTTTAAGTGAGGAAAAGGAGCACATGGTTTCCTATGTGGGCACTTCACCCTCTGACCCCAACATCACATGGTTTCCTATCTGGGCACCTCACCCTGTGACCCCAAGGTCACATGTTTTCCTATCTGGGCACTTCACCCTCTGACCTCACAGTCACATGGTTTCCTATCTGGGCTCTTCACCCTGTGATCTCAAGGTCAAAGGAGGGAGCATCCCCCTTGCAGCAGGGCTGGGAGGTGCAGCAGCCCTGACAGGGGAGATTTGAGGTCTTGGGTGAGTTTACCTAGAGAGGCCTCCACACTCCCTGAGGCTCCCTTTATGTCATTTCTTTTGTTGCCAAGTTAGAAAGGCTGTATTCAGGCACAGGGCAGCCTGCTCCCAAGCCCTGTCCACACCCCCAGACCCTGTTAGGCCCTGTTGTAACCGTTGTAACCGAATCACCATTTTCTCCCTCCGCCACTCTTCCCCATGACCTTCCTGACCTCCCTGCATGCCCCAGCTTTAACAAGATACTGCTCTGATACAACGCATGTAGCCTTTCTCAGCCTGCCTTTCTCAGTAGTCTTCTCCCATTGCGCTATCTTATTTCTGGTTCCCCCTCAGCCCCAGTCCCCCTCACAAGTTTAACTCAGCTCTTGCCAGAACATCCCCTGAATTCTGCCCTGTGACCGGCTGGAGTCTAACAGTGGGCCCTGAATGGAGCTCCTCCTCCACGAAGGCCGACGACACTGAAGTGAATTTCAGTAAGAATAACCAGGCTCTCTAAAGTACTGATGGGAAGATCTTTTTGGGCTTTTTTAAGGTTTGGGCTCAATGTGTTAAACTCAGTGTAGAGGATTGAATAGCAGCACCACCACCCCCCCCCACCCCAATCTCTGTGTACTGGAACCTCAGAATATGATTTTATTTGGGAATAGAGTCCATGCAGGTGGCATGAAGACAAGGATAACAATGAAATTATACTAGACTGGAGTGGATCCTGAATTCAGTAAGGATCCTTTAAGAGACAGGGACACAGAGGTGCACACACACAGATGAGAAGACTCTGGGAAGATTGACACAGAGATTGGGGTAATGTTATCATAAGTCTGGGATACCTGTCCTCAATCATCCTTTTACCTTTTATTAGATCTCTATATAAATTGGGTAATATCTATTTTGTACTGTGTGCAGATAGTATGGGCTGTGGGCAGGGATCACTCTGCCCTAGATAATTGAGATCAATGTGACATGCAAAAAATAGATGAAAAGAATCTCTATTTCACAGAATCTATGGATTAAACATATTTTTATTTAGCTCAAAATAATATTCATATTACCCTAATGTTCTTAATTTCAGTGGTGTTATTAAATTTTTGTATGATTTTCTTGGAGAGCAGATGACATTCATCAAATAAAATCTTCCCCTTTTACCTTGCATTTCATTCACTATGCAGGGAGATTGCTTTCAGGAAAAGTGCAGTTTTGACAGAGAGGAGAAGGAAATCCTCTCCTCCAGGTCATGGAAGTCTGCTCTGTGGTGTTATACTTCCACACGTAATGTGGATTCTTTTGTTCCTTCATTTTTGTTTTAACTGGTGAATTTATTGCTATTCCTGACTGGGATATGATGAATACTCAAAGTTCAGTCTCACTTGGACTGTTCCCTCTTTGAATTTTTAAATCCTATTTCTCTTTCCTTCTGCCTCGTTTAATTTCTCTCACACAATTAGGCTTCTGTGAGATCAGAGCCAGAGTGGAAAACTGGGCTGGGAGCTCTGTCCTTCAGATATTCCCAAGCCAGAAATGACACCCCGCAGCTAATAATCTGTAGAGTGCCTGCTGTCTTTTAGTGTGTTTTTAGTTCCCCTACATGTTTCTGTTGGTAATTGTGGTGGTTAATTTCCTGTGTCAACCTGACCGGGTCACGGGTACTCAGATAACTGGTTAAAGTTATTCTGGTGTGTCGGTGAGGCTGCTTCTGGAGGAGGCTGACATTTGAAATGGAGGACTGGGCAGGGGGTGGCCCTCCCAGATGTGGGTGGGCCTTATCCCATTAACTGAAGACCTGAGTAGGACACAAAGGCTGAGTGAGCGGGACTTGGCTCGATTGCTGAGTTGGAATATGGGGTTTCTCTTGCCCTTGAAGTTGAATTTAGGCCATTGGCCCTCCTGGCTTTCAGATCTCTGGACTCAGGATGGAGCTGTACCCTTGGTTCTTTTGGATGTTCATCTGACTGACTACATGTCTGAGGCTTCTAAGCCTCCATAATGGTGTGAGCCATTTCCAGACAACAAATTTCTAGTGTGTGTATGTGTGTGTGTGTGTGCACGTGCGCATGTTTGTGTTCATGTGCCTGTAAACACACAGTTGACCCTTGAATAACATGGGTTTGAACTGCAAGGGACCACTTGTATGTAAATTCCTTTCAATAGCAAATAGTACAGCACTATACAATCTGTTGGAGGAGGAAATGACAACCCACTCCAGTGTTCTTGCCTGGAGAATCCCAGGGATGGGGGAGCCTGGTGGGCTGCCATCTATGGGGTTGCAAAGAGTTGGACACGACTGAGCATGTACAGTTTGTGGCTGACTGAATCCACAGATGTGGAGGACCTACTAAGGGGCATGAACATCTGCAGATTTGGGCCTTGCTGGGTAATCTAGTCCCTATGGTTACCAAGGGATGGCTGTGTGTGTATAAAAAGAAAGGAAAGAAAGAGGAAGGGAGGGAAATAGGGAGAGAGGGAGGGAAGGAGAAAGGCGATGAATGAATGGATGTATGGATAGAGATAAGTATCGAGATGGATATAGATATAATCTCCTATTGATTATGTTTTCTGGAGAACCCTCAGTAATATAGTAATACAGTGAAGATCTCCTTCCAAGCTTTTCTTCCAAAACAGAAAAGCTATGACCAAGGAAGAAAACCTTCCTCCTTGGAAGAAAAGCTATGACCAACCTAGACAGCATATTAAAAAGCAGAGACACTGCTTTGCCAACAAAGGTCCATCTAGTCAAAACTATGATTTTTCCAGTAGTCATGTATGGATGTGAGAGTTGGATCATAAAGAAAGTTGAGCACTGAAGAATTGCTACTTTTGAACTATGGTGTTGGAGAAGACTTTTGAGAGTTCGTCAGACTGCAAGGAGATCCAACCAGTCCATCCTAAAGGAGATCAGTCCTGGGTGTTCATTGGAAGGACTGATGCCGAAGCTGAAACTCCAATACTTTGGCCACCTGATGGAAAGAACTGACTCTCTGGAAAAGACCCTGATGCTGGGAAAGATTAAAGGCGGGAGGAGAAGGGGACGACAGAGGATGAGCTGGTTGGATGGCATCACCGACCTGATGCTCATGAGTTTGAGTAAGCTTCAGGAGTTGGTGATGGACAGGGAAGCCTGGCGTGCTGCAGTCCCTGGGGTTGCAAAGAGTCTGAGCAAGTAATGACAACACAGCACAGAAACTAGTACTGAATCTACCCCAAGAGGTGTCAGCTCAGAAGCTATCTCACTACTGAAGACTGACTGCATCTGAGAAGTACCATCCTCCCCTGCTCACACAGCCCCTCCCTCTCTCCTGAGTTAGCACCACATGCATTCTCCACAAGTGTATTCCAATTCAAGGCTGAAAGAACAAAGTCAGTGTATTGCATTTTATTCGTGCAGTTTCTTTCCATCCCCCCAAATAGATAAGAACTTATACCATGTAGTTTTTTTAAACAATTCCATTTACATCCCTTTGAATCTCCAGTACTCAGATTCTTAAATAATCACACTACTTGGGTGTGAACAATTGTGGTAGAGCCATTTTATGGAAACTTTTTGCAAAGAGTATTTAATCAAGGTCATCTTTCTTCTACCTGATGGTTATGATGTACAGAATACCTATTAGTCTAAATATTGTTTCAAGGCCTCTAAATCTTTCCTCTCTTATTCTTAGAATTCTAGCTTGGTGGGTTATAGCATAGTGGAGCCCATTTTCTGTTTCTTTTTGTTAATGAAACAGGCCCTTTTTTCATCGAGGAGAAATTATTGCTATTTTTTTTTTGTTTTGTCAGACTAATTTAACATCATTAATAGTTTTCATGTTCTTACATATTGGGTTTCTATTATTCAGCTTTCATTTCTAATGAACTAGATTGGAAATCTGTCTTGAAATAATCTTGTATTTGTGCTGCATTCTTTTGCAAGGTTTATCTCATCTCTTTTTGTCTGGCTTCCAGAATAGCTATTTAAGCAGCTTGTTGGCTAGGCTTTATTGCCTCCTGCTTTAATTCATTTTCATACAGATGCTCTCTAATTATGTTTAAAAAGGATCAAGGATGTTTTCAAACTAAAAACTCCTCTTTAGAGGAATCCTGTCACTGATTGTTATATACAGCATATTTTTATCTTTATAAGAAGTAGAAACTAACCAAAAGCCACCTTAACATTTTTTTTTTTTAAATCAGCACAAACCCACTCTAAAAACCATTTCCACTCAGTCAGCTCTGTGACGCTCTTGCTCTGTCCAGTGACTCCTTTTCCTTGTGTGTGTGTGTGTGTGTGTGTGTGTGTGTGTGTGTGTGTGTGTGTGTGTGTGTACACTCTTTTGCTGTGTCCTGATCTTAGGGCTGTTTTGTCAGGTCACCTGCTTCCTAAGTTTACTCCTTCTTGAGGTAGCCAGACGACAAAGGGAAGTCACTTAATAGATTTTCTACCTAATCCTGACACCTTGTTTTTCAAAGCATCTTACAAACGTTCCCACATCTTATCAGATCTGCAGGAAAGAGCAGCCCTTAAGCACTTGCCAATTAAATATGGACTATTTCCTAGAATATTTCTGAGCTCCTTTTGTAGAAGGGTTTCTCTGTCTCTCCGCTGTGTTACATTTCACTCTTTATATAGCCATTTATGCCACAAAAGATTCCTGAACTCTGAATAATTTTTTGAGGTGGGTTTTGATAGCGTATATGACTTCAGTTTTTGCATTTGTAAGTCTTTTCTCCTGTACAAGAAAGAGGGCAGAAAGAGTATCGTATTTTCTGAAAAGAGACTCTTTTGAGACCCCATGGACTGTAGCCCACCAGGCTCCTCAAGAAATAAATACATACATGTATTGGAAAGGAAAATGGCAACCCCCTCCAGGATTCTTGCCTGGGAAATCCCATGAATTTCCTCCTGGCAAAGCACCAGAAAAGGGGGCACCCTTGTGAGACAAAGTTTTTAGATAATAACCAGTGTACTCCAGACAAACACCACCTTAGGGAAGAAGGACACACTGAGCAAAAATATGGGCAAATACAACCGATTTTTCGTCTGAAGTTTTCACAGTTACATTTGCTGATAGCAGCAAAAATTATTAAACTCTCTGATGTTGTTCTAAATTTGTTTTAGAAAAAAAAAAAACAACTAAAGCAATTATTGTATCAATAAGGAAGGTGTAAAAAAACATGAAGGGAGGTAATTTCCTACACTTACATTGATAAAATGACACCAGTAGACTCTTGGTAGGTTATGCATATGTCATGCAACACCTAGAGCAACTACCAAAGAAGCTATGCAAAAGCATTCAATACAAATGCTACATGTAAATGATAATGGAATTCTAAAAATGTTCAAGTAAGGCAGGAAAAAACAGGCATAAAAATCAGAGGAAAATAGTAAACAAACAAAAAATGGCAGACTTAAGCATTAACATATCTATTATTACATTAAATATGGATGGTCTAAATGCACCAAATGTAGACAGAGATTAGCAAAGTGGATTGAAAAGCATGACCCAACCATATGCTGTCTGTAAGAAACTGACTTCAATTATAATGCTATAGACTGGTTAATGGTAAAATGATGGGAAAAGATATGTAATCATTGATCCAAAAAAGTAGAAGTGGCAATATTAATATTAGATAAACTCCAGAGCAAAGACTCATGAAAGATGGATATTTATGATGATAAATGAGTTACCCTACCAAGAATGTATAGCAGTCCTTAATGTGTATCTACTAAAAAAACAGAACTACAAAATATGTGAAACAGAGCTGATAAAACTGAAAGGAAAACTAGATGAATAATCATCAAAAATAGATGAATAACTGAAGACTTAAATATTCTTCTAGCAATGATTCTTAGAACAATTAAGTGGAAAATTGGCCTGGATTTGAAAGAACTCATTACCAACTAACAGAATCAAACAGAAAACTCCATCTAACAACAGCAAAACACATTATTTTCCAGGTCCCACAGCTTATATAATACACACACACACACACACACACATACTATGGTTGTGGTGGTGGTTTAGTCGCTAAGTCATGCCCGACTCTTGCAATCCCATGGACTGTAGCCTGTCAGGCTCCTCTGTCCATGGGATTCTCCAGGCAAGAATACTGGAGTGAGTTGCCATTTCCTTCTCCAGGGGATCTTCCCAACCCAGGAACCGAACCCGGGTCTCCTGCATTGCAGGCAGATGATTTACCAACTGAGCTATGAGGGAACTATACCACTATTTAAAGTGCTACAATCAATATGCCAGCAAATTTAGAAAACTCAGAAGTGGTCACAGGACTGGAAAAGGTCAGTTTTCATTTCAATCCCAAAGAAAGGCAATGCCAAAGAATGTACAAACTGCCGCGCAATTGCACTCATCTCACATGCTAACAAAGTAATGCTCAAACTCTGCAAGCCAGGCTTCAACAGTGCATGAACTGAGAACTTCCGGATGTTCCAGCTGGATTTAGAAAAGTCAGAGGAACCAGAGATCAAATTGCCAACATCCACTGTATCATAGAAAAAGCAAGAGAATTCCAGAAATACACCTACTTCTGCTTCATTGACTACGCTAAAGCTTTTGACTGTGAGGATCACAACAAACTGGCAAATTCTTCAAGAAATGGGAATACCAGATCACCTTATGTGTCTCCTGAGAAATCTGTATGCAGGTCAAGAAGCAACAGTTAGAATCAGACATGGAACAACAGACTGGTTCCAAATTGGGAATAGAATATGTCAAGGCTCTATATTGTCACCTTGCTTATTTAACTTATATGCAGAGTACATCATGTGAAATGCCAGAGTGAATGAAGCACAAGTTGGAATCGAGATTGTTGGGAGAAATATCAATAACCTCAGATACGCGGATGATACCACACTTATGGCAGAAAGAGAAGAGGAACTAAAGAGCCTCTTGGTGAAAATGAAAGAGGACAGTGAAAAAGCTGGCTTAAAACTCAACATTCAAAAAGCAAAGATCATGGCATCTGGTCCTATCACTTCATAGCAAATAAATGGGGCAACAATGGAAAGGGTGACCGACTTTATTTTCTTGGGCTCCAACATCACTGCAAATGGTGACTGTAGCCATGAAATTAAAAGATGCTTACTCCTTGGAAGGAAAGTTATGACCAACCTATACAGCACATTAAAAAGCAGAGACATTACTTTGCCAACAAATGTCCATCTAGTCAAAGCTATGGTTTTTCCAGTAGTCACTTAATGCATGTGAGAGTTGGACCTTAAAGAAAGATGAGCACTAAATAACTGATTCTTTTGAACTGTAGTGTTGAAGACTCTTGAGAGTCCCTTGGACAACAGGAGATGAAACCAGTCCATCCTAAAGGAAATCAGTCCCGAATATTCATTGGAAGGACTGATGCTGAAGCTGAAGCTTCAGTATTTTGGCCACCTGATGTGAAGAACTGACTCATTGGAAAGGACTCAGATGCTGGGAAAGATTGAAGGCAGGAGGATAAGGGGACAACAAAGGATGAGATGGTTGGATGGCATCACCGACTTGATGGACATGAGTTTGAGCAAGCTCTAGGAGTTGGTGATGGACAGGGAAGCCTAGCGTGCTGCAGTCCATGGGGTTGCAAAGAGTTGGTCATGACTGAGTCACTGAACTGACTGAATTTACCTTATACTAGGCCATAAAATAAAATTCAACAATTATTAGAAAATGGATAGCACATACAAATTGTGTTCTCCAACCTCAATAATATCAAACAAGAAATCAATAACAGGAAATTCTCCAAACACTTAGAAATTAAATACCTCCTAAATATCCATGGGTGAAAGAGGAATTGTCAAGGTTATGAAAATACAATTAGAACACATCAAAATTTGTAGGGCATAGTTAAAATAGTGCTGAGAAGGAAATGTATAGCACTCAATGTGTGCATTAGAAAAGAAAGTTTTAAATCAATAATTGAAGCTCCCACCTCAAGGATGTTGAATAAGTACAGCAAAATAAACCCAAACCAAGGGAAAAACTAATAAAAAATAATAGCATAAACAGAATGAAATTGAAATTGAAAGCAAAAGAAAGCCAATAATGATCAATAAAACAAAGGACTGAATCTCTGGTTTTAAAAAGTTGGTAAAGTTCTGGTAGGGCTTCCCTTGGGGCACAGCTATTAAAGAATCTGCCTGCAATGCGGGAGACCTGGGTTCGATGCCTGGGTTGGGAAGATCCCCTGGGGAAGGGAACGGCTACCCACTCCAGTATTCTGGTCTAGAAAATTCCCCATGAGGTCGAGAGTCATACATGACTGAGTGTTCCGGTAAGAAAAAGAGAAGACACAAATCGTCAATATCAGAAATGAAACTGAACATCACTATGGACCCACCAGACATTAAAAGGATAACAGGGTATATTAATATACAAACCACTTTACACACACAGATCACACAATTTTAATGAAATAATTCAGTTTTTCTGAAAACCTAACTACAACAGCTCACTTAATGTAAAATAATTCATTTGTATAGCATTATAACTATTAAGAAAACTGATTTTGTAACTTAAAAAATCCTGACAAAGAAATATAGAGGCCCAGATGGCACCTCTGAACAATTTTTCTGAACGTTTAAAGAATTAACACCAATTCTACACAATGTGTGTTGGGATATGTGTGTATGTGTGTGTGTTTCTTCCTCATCTGAAAAGGGAGGAGGTTGCCAGATGGCCTGTGAAGATTTTTCCTGGAGGTAGGTTTGTCTTAGACAGAATAAAACCTCTTGATAACCTGTGTTAGATGCATCACTAAATGTACATCAGAGGAGATGGTGGCAATTGATCTACACCAGTCAAAGTGCTAGTCTTTTTTCTTCAGAACAGAACAACAGAGGGTCACAGAAAGTTCTTGTGTCGATCAATGTAAAACTTTTTCAAAAATTACAAATTTATTTTAAAATGGCACCTATATTAACCAAACTCTCACTAAAGGTGTTTTCTACAAAACTTTATATGAACATACCGTTTAACACAATATAAATAAATAGAATACACAATTTTGAATAACATAGCTTTTTGACTTGGTACTCTCCAAATTTTCATTTTTTTTGAGGATAAGTTTCCTCCAAGCTTGGATTTTTCAAAGGTCATATGCAAACTATGTGTTAGATGTGGCTTTCCTTATGTTTTTCACCTGCTAGTGCTTAATAATTGAATTATTTTGCTTACATAGCAAGTAAGTACTTTTTTTTCCCGTTTATTTTTATTAGTTGGAGGCTAATTACTTTGCAATATTGTAGTGGTTTTTGCCATACATTGACATGAATCAGCCATAGATTTACATGTATTCCCCATCCCGATCACCCCTCCCACCTCCCTCTCCACCCGATCCCTCTGGGTCTTCCCAGTGCACCAGGCCCGAGCACTTGTCTCATGCATCCAACCTGGGCTGGTGATCTGTTTCACTCTTGATAGTATACATGTTTTGATGCTGTTCTCTCACAACATCCCACCCTCGCCTTCTCCCACAGAGTCCAAAAGTCTGTTCTGTACATCTGTGTCTCTTTTTCTGTTTTGCATATAGGGTTATCGTTACCATCTTTCTAAATTCCATATATATGCGTTAGTATACTGTATTGGTCTTTATCTTTCTAGCTTACTTCACTCTATATAATGGGCTCCAGTTTCATCCATCTTATTAGAATTGATTCAAATGAATTTTTTTAATGGCTGAGTAATATTCCATGGTGTATGTGTACCACAGCTTCCTTACCCATTCGTCTGCTGATGGGCATCTAGGTTGCTTCCATGTCCTGGCTATTATAAACAGTGCTGTGATGAACATTGGGGTGCACGTGTCATGAAACTAGAATGCTTTCTAACACCATACACAAAAATGAATTCAAAATGGATTAAAGATCTAAATGTAAGACCAGAATCTATAAAACTCCTAGAGGAGAACATAGGCAAAACACTCTCTGACATAAATCACAGCAGAATCCTCTATGACCCACCTCCCAGAATATTGGAAATAAAAACAAAAAAAAAACAAATGGGACCTAATTAAACTTAAAAGCTTTTGCACAACAAAGGAAACTATAAGCAAGGTGAAAAGACAGCCCTCAGATTGGGAGAAAATAATAACAAATGAAGCAACAAATGATTAATCTCAAAAATATACAAGCAAAGTGAGTATTTTAAAGACAATCTTCATTTTTTTCCCCCAACATTGTTATTGACATTTTAACTGCCATTTTTTTTTCTTTCCATGATATCCACATTCCTTAGTATTCACATAAATAGGATTATGAGTCAATAATTGAGTGGAAGGATGACCTTTAAGAGCAGCAGTTCATTAGTTGTGTTTGATTGATTTTTGTATACATTTTTAAAATTTATTCTAAAAAAATAGCCCATTTTATTCAGATTTTAGCTTCTTGAGTACTGAGCAAATTGTGTCCATCCTGAAGCATGGTTTTGAAAGATCTTAATTACACATTGAATTGAGCTGATGGAATTGTTTTCTGATACGTGAAAAATGAGCTCCAAAACTGTAAATTGTGGCAAAATGTAAGCCTTGCATATTAACAAGTCCTCATTGAGCGCGACATAAAGCATTTTTATAGTTGTTAAGCCTCTGAGGGGGCATTATGACTGACACTGTTTCCTCATTGAACTTACTTCACATATTCCCGTGAAGTACTCCAGTGGGACAGAGTGCTGAAGAAACACAAACGCACTTTTAAGTTGCCAGTGATTTAATTTAACACAAGCTTCTGTGGTATTTGCGTACACAGATTGTCTTCTTTATAATTACGTTCCCCAGGTGCGTATGTGCAGCTTTCTAAACCCCTCAGTATCCCTCCGCTTCCTTGAAAAGTTCAGTCACACCTAACAACACTACTCTGGCATTTAAATGGGACAGTTGTCGACAACACTCTCGTTCTTCAAATAGTTGTATAAAGTGACATTCCAGAGACCATCTGCCTTGAGTCCCCAGCATCGCTGCCTGGGGCTCCCCTAGATCAGAGGCTCAAGGCTGAGCGTGCGCACTTCACACAATAATGCCTGGTTACTTCTGATGGATTTTCATTTTAAAAAAGGAAAAGATGGATTCTCCCATCTTGAATGTTTGTGATTCTAGAAAATGCAGTCAATCATTAATTGTTTTTATTGTATTCAGTGAATCTGTATAGAACTAGAATTCACTCCAAATGTAGCTTTAAAAAGGAAAATATATAATGGCTCCAGCCTAAGTAGTTTTTATTGGAAGTTTTCTCAGCTTCGGTGTCCCCGACCCTGCAGCAGGCCACCGCCAACCCAGCCTCCGCTAGAGACTCCTGGGCACCGAGTGCAGCAGTGCATGCATGGGACCTTTTGAAGGAGGTCACCATTATCTTCATTGCCTCCACCATAGTTTGGCCTCAGGTCAAGCAACAGGGAGGGAACACAGTCCAGCCCATCAACAGCAAATTAGATTAAAGATTTACTGAACATGGTCCCACCCATCAGAACAAGACCCTGTTTCCCCCTCAGTCAGTCTCTCCCATCAGGAAGCTTCCATAAGCCTCTTATTCTTCTCCATCAGAGGGGCAGATAGAATGAAAACCACAATCACAGAAAACTAACCAAACTGATCACATGAACGACAGCCTTGTCAACCTCAATGAAACTATGAGCCATGCCATGTAGGGCCACCCAAGACCGATGGGTCATGGTGGAGAGTTCTGACAAAATGTGGTCCAATGGAGAAGGGAATAGCAAACCACTTCATCATTCTTGCCTTGAGAACCCCATGAACAGTATGAAAAGGCAAAAAGGTGTAACACTGAAAGATGAACTCCCTAGGTCAGTAGGTGCCCAATATGCTACTGGAGAAGAGTAGAGAAATAACTCCAGAAAGAATGAAGAAATGGAGCCAAAGGGAAAAAAAACAAAAAACAAAAAAACACCCAGTTGTGGATGTCACTGGTGATGGAAGTCCGATGCTGTAAAGAGCAATATTGCATAGGAACCTGTAATGTTAGGTCCATGAATCAAGGTAAAATTGGAAGTGGTCAGACAGGAGATGGCAACAGTGAACATCAACATTTTAGGAATCAGTAAAATAAAATGGACTGGAATGGATAAATTTAATTCAGATGGCCATTTTATCTACTACTGTGGGCAACAATCCCTTAGAAGAAATGGAGTAGCCCTCATAGGTTGATAAAGGATCCAAAATGCAGTACTTGGATGCAATCTGAAAAACAACAGAACGATCTCTGTTCGTTTCCAAGGCAAACCATTCAATATCACAGTAATCCAAGTCTATGCCCCAACCAGTAATGCTGAACAAGCTGAAGTCAAATGGTCCTATGAATACCTACAAACCCTTCTAGAACTAACCACCCAAAAAAGATGTCTTATTCATTATAGGGGACTGGAATGAAAAAAGAGGAAGTCAAGAGCTACCTGGAGTAACAGGCAAATTTGGCCTTGGAGTACAAAACGAAGCAGGTCTAAGGCTAACAGAGTTTTGCAAAGAGAATGCACTGGTCATACCAAACACCCACTTCCAACAACACAAGAAAAGTGTTTACACATGGACATCAACAGATGGTCAATACCGAAGTCAGATTGATTATATTCTGTGCAGCCAAAGATGGAGAAACTCTATACAGTCAGCAAAAACAAGACTGGGAGCTGACTGTAGCTCAGATCATGAACTCCTTATTGCCAAATTCAGACTTAAGTTGAAGAAAGTAGGGAAAACCACTAGACCTTCAGGTATGACCTAAATCAAACCCCTTATGATTATACAGTGGAAGTGACAATTAGATTCAAGGGATTAGATCTGGTAGACAGAGTGCCTCTGGATGGAGGTTCCTGACATTGTACAGGAGGCAGTGATCAAGTCCATCCCCAAGAAAAAGAAATGCTAAAAGGCAAAATGGTTGTCTGAAGAGGCCTTACAAATACCTGAGAAAAGAAGAGAGGCTAAAGGCAAAGGAGAAAAGGAAAGATATACCCATTTGAATGCAGAGTTTCAAAGAATAGCAAGGAAAGACAAGAAAGACTTCCTCAGTGATCAATGCAAAGAAATAGAGGAAAACAATAAAATGGGAAAGACTAGAGCTCTCTCAAAAAAAAATTAGAGCTACCAAGGGAATATTTCATGAAAGATGAGCACAATAAAGGACAGAAACGGTATAGACCTGACAGAAGCAAAATATATTAAGAAGAGGTGGCAAGAATACACAGAAAAACTATACAAAAAAGATCTTCATGACCCAGATAACCATGATGGTGTGATCACTTACCTAGAGCCAGACATCCTGAAGTGTGAAGTCAAGTGGGCCTTAGGAAGCATCACTACAAACAAAGCTGGTGGAGGTGATGGAATTCCAGTTGAGCTATTTCAAATCCTAAAAGATGATGCTGTGAGTTTTCAATATGCCGGCAAATTGGGAAAACTCAGCAGTGGCCACAGGACTGGAAAAGGTCAGTTTTCATATCAATCCAAAGAAAAGCAATGCCAAAGAATGATCAAACTACTGCACAATTGCACTCATCTCACACACTAGTAAAGTAATGCTCAAAAATCTCCAAGCCAGGCTTCAACAGTACGTGAACTGTGAACTTTCAGATGTTCAAGCTGGATTTAGAAAAGGCAGAGGAACTAGAGATCAATTTGTCAACATCGAAAAAGCAAGGGAGTTCCAGAAAAACATTTACCTCTGCTTTATTGATTATGCCAAAGCCTTTGTGTAGATCACAACAAACTGTGTAAAACTCTTCAAGAGATGGGAATACCAGACCACCTGACCTACCTCCTGAGAAATCTGTATGCAGGTCAAGAAACAACAGTTAGAACTGGACATAGAAGAACAGACTGGTTCCAAATAGGAAAAGGAGTATGTCAAGGCTGTATATTGTCACCCTGCTTATTTAACTTATATGCAGAGTACATCATGAGAAATGCTGGGCTGGAAGAAGCATAAGCTGGAATCAATATTGCCGGGAGAAATATCAATAACCTCAGATATGCAGATGACACCACCCTTATGGCAGAAAGTGAAGAGGAACTAAAGAGCCTCTTGATGAAAGTGAAAGAGGAGAGTGAAAAAGGTGGCTTAAAGCTTAACATTCAGAAAACTAAGATCATGGCATCTTGTCCCATCACCTCATGGGAAATAGATGGGGAAACAGTGGAAACAGTGTCAGACTTTATTTTTCTGGGCTCCAAAATCATTGCAGATGGTGACTGCAGCCATGAAATCAAAAGACACTTGCTCCTTGGAAGAAAAGCTATAACAAATCTAGTTAGCATATTAAAAAGCTTTTAACATTACTTTGCCAATAAAAGTCCATCTAGTCAAAGCTATGGTTTCTCCAGTAGTCATGTATGGATGTGAGAATTGGACTATAAAGAAAGCTGAGCACCGAAAAATTGTTGTTTTTGAACTGTGGTGTTGGGGAAGACTCTTGAGAGTCCCTTGGACTGCAAGAAGGAGATCCAACCAGTCCATTCTAAAGGAAATCAGTCCTGGGTGTTCACTAGGAGGACTGATGTTGAAGATGAAATTCCAATACTTTGGCCACCTGATGTGAAAAGCTGACTCACTGGAAAGACCCTGATGCTGGGAAAGATTGAAGGCAGCAGAAGAAGGGGATGACAGAGGATGAGATGGTTGGATGGCATCACTGACATGATGGACATGAATTTGAGTAAGCTCCAGGAGTTGGTGGTGGACACAGAAGTCTGGCATGCTGCAGTCCATGTGGTAACATAGAGTTGGACACCACTGAGCAACTGAACTGAACTGAACTGTCTCAGCTTATTATCACTTCCTTTTTAATTATAAGGTCATGAACTTGACCTTTGAAAAGACTTTGTTAAAATCACCAAATATAGCCAACCCCTCGCACACACTTACTGAATATTTTCCCCTGCCTACACATAGTTCAAACCTTATGTTGACTCAAACTGGGAATTTTTAGTTTCTCTTTCTTACTATGTGGATTAGAAAATACTTTCATTGTCTTTTCTCTCCTGTCTTGCTTCAGTGTATTCCTGTTACTGCTTTTAATTTCACTGTGATCATTGTGGACTCTAAGAGCCAAGTGTATCAATAACACTTTCCATTTAATTAATATTTCCAAGTGGGATGAGAAGATAGGAAAGGATCATCTTATTTTGTTCTAAAGTAAGAAATCTTCATGCCAAGTACTACTCCTCTGCCATGAAAGAAAATTTAAATGAAAATTTGTCTACAAATTAAGTGGTAGATGTATTTCCTGCATTCTGTTAAAAACCTATTTGAAGGGATGAATATATAAGTTTTTCTAGACCTTCTATTTTTTCAGAGACTCTCAGTGAATAGCAAAAAAGAAAACATGAGTAACTCAGGCCATTAGGTCAAAACCTGGGACCAATGGAGGCTTGAGCAATGGAAGTCTCAAAGGATAAGTCCCGGGGTCTCTCAGGCCATGATGTGGTATTAATTTTTCACCCTGACTCTGGAAGCTCACAATTAAATAGACAGACCAAGCAGGAAAAACCACAGTTGTACTTAAACACTGAGGTCAATTGGCACTTGCTTGTTATAGATGACAGTGTTTATTGGACAGAGTCCCTGTTTACCTGTCCTAGGACTGTCCTTGCTTTAGCACTGAGCATCCCACATCCCTGAGCTTCCCCAGTTCTGGGCACACTAGATGCTGATTTCCCTGTAATAAGATCATGGCAGAATTAAAACTGACTGCTTATTTGGGTTTCCCCTGTGGCTCAGTGGTAAAGAATCCGCCTACCAATGCAGGAGACTCAGATTCAATCCCTGGGTCAGGAAGATCCCTGGAGGAGGAAATGGCACCCAGCTCCAGTGTTCTTGCCCGGAGAATTCCATGGACAGGCTATAGCCCATGGGGTCACACAGGGTCAGACATGACTGAGCACACACACATATCCACTTGTTCTCATTTCACTGTATTTGAATAAATGCAATTATGTTTTAAGATAAACAGGAATACTATGTGCCCATTATTTTAAAAATATTTGACTGAACAGTCATCACATTTATTTCAGAATATCTATTTTAAGTAGTGATTTAAGTGATTATTAATGAAAAACTTTAGTTTGAAAGAAGCATAATACAATTAAATCTGAAGTTGTAACTAAAATAGATTTTTGAAAGACACTATAAAAATATACTTTATATAGTACACTAAAATACATTAATTAAACCTTTTTTCTAAACTCTTTGTTAGGCCCTGAAATAATAAGATAAATAAAATAGAGTCTTTTTCTCTAGGAACTTACAGTGCCAAGTTTCCAAGTTTCTATGGAAACAATTTTTCAGCTTTAATAGAGGAGATAATTGTATGTGTTCATAGGTTCCATAACTGGTTTACTTAACAAAAATTGAGTAGTTATTTTTTGTCATAGTGCATCTGTATGATAAATTTTGTTCCTCTTTGTCTTAAAATAGGCTTATTTTTTGGAAGCAAGAGTTATTTTGATTTATTACATTTTAATTTTCTTTTTTTTATTATTATTTTTATTTATTTTTTTATCAGTTGGAGGCTAATTACTTCACAACATTTCAGTGGGTTATGTCATACATTGACATGAATCAGCCATGGAGTTACATGTATTCCCCATCCCGATCCCCCCTCCCACCTCCCTCTCCACCCGATTCCTCTGGGTCTTCCCAGTGCACCAGGCCCGAGCACTTGTCTCATGCATCCCACCTTGGCTGGTGATCTGTTTCACTATAGATAATATACATGATGGGGGTCACAAAACCACATTCCTAAATTACAGCCCTTGAATTTGAAGAATATACAAATATCTAAGAAATAGCAGGTGCATTTATATGATTGGTCATTTTCCTAGTCTTTTCACAAAATATTTGGTACTTGAATGGCATAGTGTCTTGAAAATGAAAGGAAGGTAATGGTAACTTTAAAGGGATTCCATGGGAATCTTAACATGTGATGGTATTAGTGCCTTACTATATATAATATTTTTTTCAAAATTCCTTATGCTGGCAAAGAGCCATCACCACACTAACATTTATAAGCCATAGTTGAGATAATTTTTAAAAAATATGTCTAAAGAGATGAAAAGACAGAAAACATTTTTAAGTGACTAGTAATTAGAAGCAGTAAGGGTTGATTTGGAAGATGTATATTTGTACACCCTGAGAATCTGTGTATTTGCTAATCTGAGAGTGGCTGAGGATTAAAGAAAGTTCCACAGAGGGGAGAGAAGTGACACAGGTCAGATGATTCCTGAGCCAGTCAACAAGTTACAACTCAGTTACTCCTCCCTGAGCTGGAAGGGCCCGAGGGAGAGTGAGGTAGGAAGACCGTAGACAGTTTGCCCTATGCTTGTTCAGAAGTAAGAGCTATCAGTGGGGCCTGGAGTTGTTTTAATAACCAAACTGATTAAGTTATGTTTTATAAGATCATTACATTAACAAAGATTGATAAAATTACTGAGTACTGTTTTTTTTCCATAAAAGCACACCATCACATTACATGCAAATCTTTAGTGAATTAACTAAAGAAAGTGAAAGTGTTAGTTGCTCAGTCCTGTCTGACTCTTTGCAAATGTAGCCCACCAAGCCTCTCTGTTCATGGGATTCTCCAAGCAAGAATACCAGAGTGGGCTGCCAATCCCTTCTCCAGGGGATCTTCCTGATCCGGTCTCCTGCACTGCAGGTAATTCTTTACCATCTGAGCCATTAGTGAATTAACTACAGTTACACCGAATGGTAGCACACTTCTGCATTTGAAAATTTGTTAAATCGTTTAGAATTTAGTGTACCTACTTGAGTTCCACAGAGTATGATTTTACTTAGTGCACGTATAAGTGAATAGTATACAATATATAAACAGACACTCACTTGACAGCTTCATGCCCCAAAGATAAAAGGATGCTGATGATCATTAGAAAATTATCTTCATAGATGGAAATTAATAGCTTTCCACAGAATCCCATTCCAGTGTTAAATTATACTGAAGCCAAAAATTATTTGAGGCTTATACAATCTCTCTCTTGGGAGTTTTTAAATTCTCATAATTTTATTGGTCTTTTGTGAGGGTGGATTACAATTGTTCTGTGTTCTCTTTATGGTTCTTTCTATGTATACCTGAAATAGCTTTTGCAACTTTTTGTTTTATATTTTATAGCATAGGGAAGCTGATATGTACCATTGGAAGGCATGAGATAGCTTCCATTCTCTTGAATACTTTCACCCCTTTATTTTACAATGGTTTAAGTCCCTTTGGAGTCCTCTTATAATGTAAAATAAATTAAAAGTTCATCAGCTTAAACTAGCCATGAGGTTATAATTTTTGAAACTGATAGTAGGTATAAGAATGTTCATTTTACTGTCCTTATTTTTGCATAAAAGTTTAAGAGGAAAATGAAAAGAATGGTTTAAAACTCAACATTCAAAAAATTAAGATCATGGCATCCATTCCCATCACTTCATGGCAAATAGATGGGGAAACAATGGAAACAGTGACAGACTTTATTTTCTTGGGCTCCAAAATCACTGCAGATGGTGGCTGCAGCCATGAAATTAAAAGACCCTTGCTCCTTGTAAGAAAAGCTATGAGAAACCTAGACAGCATATTAAAAAACAGAGACATTTGCCAACAAAGGTCCATCTAGTCAAAGCTATGGTTTCTCCAGTAGTCATGTATGGATGTGAGAGTTGGACTATAAAGAAAGATGAGCGCTGAAGAACTGATGCTTTTTTTTTTTTTTATGGTAGGAAGTTTATTTTTCTTTTTTCTCCCTGATTCATGTCAGTGTATGGCAAGAACTGATGCCTTTGAAATGTGGTGTTGGAGAAGACTCTTGAGAGTCCCTTGGACTGCAAGGAGATCCAACCAGTCCATCCTAAAGGAGATCAGTCCTGGGTGTTCATTGGAAGGACTGATGCTGAAGCTGAAACTCCAATACTTTCGCCACCTGATGTGAAGAACTGACTCACTGGAAAGACCCTGATGCTGGGAAAGATTGAAGGCAGGAGAACGGGATGACAGAGGATGAGATGGTTGGATGGCACCACCAACTCAATGGGTGTGAGTTTTAGCAAGCTCTGGGTGTTGGTGATGAACAGAGAAGCCTGGCGTGTTGCAGTCCATGGAGCCACAAAGAATCAGACACGACTGAGCGACTGAATTGAACTGTTGGTAAAAATATATTGAAAGTGTCTATTAGCTGAGGGTCAAGGTCAGTATGTGTGTACATGCCCTTGCACACGTGTGTGTGTGTGTGTGTGTGTGTGTGCCCTAGCTGGTTCTTGAAGTTTTGGATTCAAGGTCAGTGACTGCTCCTTTGAGCCCCCGTAGGTCTGTGCTTTTGGATGGCTTTCATAAAGTAACTTTGTTCTGTAAAAGTAAAGTTTATTTCAGTGAGACCTATTACTCAAAGTCCTCTAGTTTCATTATTGTTAAGGTCTTAGTGGTTATTTGATTCTAATAAGGGCCTGAGGATGCCAGCCTTCTCCGAGTCCGTTGTTCTGAAGATTCACAAGTCGGGTGCCTGGTTCACCATCTCTATGTTCTGTAATGTCAGTAGTAGGCAAGAGACACATTTTAATTCTTTGTTAGCAGCTCCCGCTGAGAGACATTCACATGACTATGCTTCCCAGCTCTGTAAATTCATGAGCCTGAACTCGCAGCTGCAGACCACACCCCGTGTGTGTTTCTTACGAACCCGCTTCAAGGTTCGGTCCCTGGTGTCTCACCTTCCAACCCACTTCCCTGGCCTTCTCCAGCATTGACCTCCCTCCACTGAGAAGAGGGGGTCTCAGGACCCCAACTAGTCCACTTGACCTTTATCAGAGCCCCACTCTCCCTCCACTGGGAACACGGGGTCCCGGGACCCCGACTCATGCACTTGACCTTCATCAGTGTCCCAAACTGCTGTTTCACTTCTCTGTGACTTTGCTCACAGCCTCTCAGCCTGAATTTCCCTTTCATAACTCAACTGTCTGGCAAAATCTTAGTTTTTGCTCCCAGTTCAGTTCAGTCGCTCAGTCATGTCCAAATCTTTGTGACCCCATGGACTGCAGCACTCCAGGTTTCCCAGTTACAAGCAAATATCCAGACATTTCTCCCATTGGATCTATGCCTTCTACTCCCTCAATGCTGGGTGCAGGGCTCAGTCACAGCGGAATTTTGTAAAGTGATTATTTTCACTTGCTTCATCAGCTGGATTGCCCTTCCTGGGAATGTCTGCTTTCCTTGTAAGCACATCTTTTCCATCTGGATCTCTAATTCCAGCGTGCAGAGTATGGAACACAATCATAGGCTCTTAGTAGATGTTCATTAGAAATGACATAGTTTTCATCTGTGTCTGAGGAAAAAGGAAAGACATAGTGCCTCCTCTCCTAAAAAGCAAACTAACAAAAACAAACAAAAATGAAACACTCTGTTCATAGTCTACATTTTCTTTCTGTATTTTAAACTATGTTGCTATCATAGATTATCCTTCTTAGGTTTGCATCTCCTTCTTTATACTAAATTTTTTTTCCCTTCAGGAAATACATGGTTTTATATAGTGTGGAAAAAAGGGAAACATAAAAATAGCACAGGTGTGCAAGTATACTATCTTCATAATTTTAAATAGTGATAAGAGATGCATTCTTCTTGAGTAATAATGGACTTCTGCTCTTCTGACTTGCGTGGGGAGATTTATTACATATATGTATTATATACACATATTACATACATACATATATGATATATGTAAGTGTGTGTGTGTGTGTGTGTGTGTGTGTGTGTATATATATATATATATATATATATATGTAAGTTCCCTACATATGAGTCTTCAAGTTATAAACTTTCAAATGGAGAAGAAAATAGCAACCCACTCCAGTATTCTTGACTGGAGAATTTCATGAACAGAGGAGCCTGGCAGGCTACAGTCCATGGGGTCACAGAGAGTTGGACAGGACTGAGCTACTAACATACACAAGCTTTCAAAGATGCTGAAGTGGAGGTTACTAATGTTGTTCAGTCACTAAGTTGTGTCTGACTCTTTGCGACCCCATGGACTGCAGAATGCCAGGCTTCAAGGCTTTTCAAGGTAGTCTAAAATTACAAATGTTTTCCTTATTTTTTGTGTTTGTTTTTTGTGTATTATTTGTGTGAAAAGGATTATAAAGCTGTGACTGTACAGTACTGTATAGCCAATTGTATTACTTGACTACATAGGCTAACTTTGTTTGACTTACTGAACAAATTAGACTTATGAATGTGCTCTCAGAATGGAACTTGTTTGTATGTGGAGGATGTACTCTGTGTGTGTGTGTGTGTGTGTGTGTACTTGGCCAAAAAGTTCATTCATATTTTTCTGTAAGATGTTATGGAAAAACCCAAATGATCCTTTTGGCCAACCACCCCCCCCACACACACATGCATGCATGCACACATTTGTCTAGCTCTCCTTCCACCCCAGAAATCACTGCCTGTGAGAGCAAGGAAGGGTGATCAGCCCTTTTCCACTTCTTCAGACTCTCTTCATGGGCTCCTCTGACAACTGTTCTTTCTCGTGTAAAAAGAAATTAAAGAAAGCAATCCCCAAGCCTTCATCTACTGTCACCTCCTCTCCCTTCAGCTGTCCCTCTGAAGACATTATCTACTGCCAAACCTGATCACCTCCTCCTTGTGGAGGGCTCCACGTCTGGCTTTCTCACCTCAGTCTCTTCTGCAAGTCCTGGATCTGCTTCTGCCAGCTCTCACTGTTCATTTATCTTCCTTAAATGAATGGACTGCTTTGTTAGGACATCAGCCTGAAGGCCCAAAACCCAGCTGTTCATCTTTTCTCCCTCGATGGCCTTTCTCTCTGCTATTGGTCTTATCTGGCCTGTGAGCAGCTCGCCCCTGCTCTTTTATCTTGACTCTTCATCCTAGATTCAGTGTGCTGCCAAACACAATCAACTCTGTTGCTGCTGTTTCCTTGATTCTTCCCTCTCCTGTCCATGGCCTCTGTCAGTCTGCTAGATAGAGGATGTATTTCTGACCTACATTACAGCAAGATAAACTCATCTCCCCGGTTCTACTTCCTCCATGATATAAATCACTCCTCATCACACTTAACAGGCCTGTCTTCCTAAACCACAGTTTATACAAAGCCATTCTCCTGACAAAGAGCCTGTGGTGTCTTCTCAGCTTTCTGAATTAAGTTTAAACTTGTCTACTTGGATGTTTAAGGCTGGCCACAGTGTGGTTGAAAGCTTTATTTACGAATTTGTAACCAGTTTTTACCGTTCCTCTACCCAAAGCACTAGTCAGGTTGGATGTCTCTGTGGCCCCTGAATTTGCCCTTGGTTTTTCTCCTGCTACTCTTGCTTCTACTGATGCTTCCACCAGGAAGCCAAGTCAACAGTCAAGTCTCACCTACAGGCTTATTTGAAAAAAAAAAAAATCCTTTTTCTGTTTTGCATCCAGGCTGAAGCAATCTCTTTTTTGATCCACCAGAGAAAGTCTGTATTGTGTATTCTATTGTCATGTTTTGATACTTGTCTTTCTCCTCTTTCATTACTGTGAACGGCTTGGAGGCAGAGTTTATGCCTTACTTATGTTTTATTCCCTGTAATATCAGGCAGGTTACCTTGTGCAGAGTAAACACTCAGTAGACATTATGCATTAAATGAAAGTAGTTGCAAGACTCTTGGGCAATAGATTGACCTCTGAGATGCAGGGCCCTCATCTGTAGGGCAGGATGATGCACTAAGAATCCCCATCAGAATGCATAATTCTATAACTATATTCATGTCATATGTTTATAATATGAAACATCTATAACATAATGTGACTATATTTTATTCATATATGTTTTTATATATTCATACATATTAACAGATTTATATATGTTTATGATATAGTATGAAAAATATGTTTCTTATCTGTTGGAGTTTTGGAATGTGAGCTTGAGAAAAGAGTTTTCACAGTCACTATTAGCATTTTAACTGACATCCCCTCCTGAAGCAGTGCATTTAAGGGAGACTGAAGGATGGTGAGGGCTGCTGCTTTATTACACAGCCCTGGACCAACTTCTCATCAATGGAAAATGTTGCTGCCATATCAGCAAACCAAGGATGCTGCTGTTGGCAAGCCATCACGTTACCACCACCTGCGTGGTGAGCCCTGAGGGGACTCAGGACAGAAACAGGCTTCCAGCCATCTGTCCCTCGGCCACTGCACACCCCCGTCCCTGACCGTGTGCCTTGTGTGAGTGTACGGTCGTGTCCGACTCTGCGACCCTGTGGCCTGCAGCTCTCCAGGCTCCTCTGCCCATGGGATTATCCAGGAGAAAATGGGAGTGGGGTGCTGTTTCCTCCTCCAGGGGCTCTTCCTGACCCAAGGATTGAACCCCCATCTCCAGCACTGCAGGCAGATTCTTTACCACTGCAAGGAAACTCAGGATGGGGAAGCACAGGACCCTGGCCCCAGAGAGTGAGGTGCAGATCAAAGGAATTCTTTCAGTGAGCCAGACTCTTGCATCTTCCCATGCATAGAGAAGTGCCTAATTCCTTAACTTGAGATGTCTGGTTTTCTTTAATTAACAGTAATCTTTTGATTACTAGGTCTTTGTTTCAAAAACTCCTATATATCCTGGCTCCTCCTTACCTCTTAGGAGCAGTTTCTCAGAGCTATCTAAGATGCTGTGTCCCAACCTTAAATCCTCAGTTTTGTCTGCCAAATAAAACATAATTCTCAAATTTTAGGTTGTACATTTTCTTCAGTTGATACTCTTTACCCAGTTTTTGAGTGTGACAGCGTGAGAGCCTTCCTGAAATAATAAGGTCACAAATTCCTAGAGCTATTAGGATTTGTACTTCATATCTGTCTTTTAAAATGGCTGAAGTCATTATTAATAGCAATATTTATTGAGCATCTACTGACTTGTCAGGCAATATGGCAAATTCTCCCTGTGCATTTTATTATTCCTCACAACAACCCCTAGAGTAGGTTCTGTTATCCTTATTTCCCAGATGAAGAAAATTCTAAAGAGTGTTTGGTACTTTATAAGCATCTAGTAAATTCCATGACAACTGTCCTTATATGTAGTTTAAATCTAAGCTCTCATAATCATTATTAAAACATGGAAACTTTACTGAGCCTTCTAATTATATGTGTCCTTTTCTATATCACTTTAAAACTTAATCTATTTTCTTTAGGTTTTACTTATCTTTCACACAAGACACATAGCATGACATTTAGTTGGAAATTGCCTAATTTGGCACTAGTGGAAATTTGGACATTTATTGACTTGAAGGTAAACTTTGCTCCCCAAAAGCGTTCATTAATGTGTGGTCTCTGGCCCCTGGTGGCTCCTGATGGGAGTGGGTAGTGTCTATGGACTGGTCCAGACGTACAGATTCTGCTGCTGCTGCTGCTGCTAAGTCGCTTCAGTAGTGTCCGACTCTGTGCGCCCGCATAGAGGGCAGCCCACCAGGCTCCCCGTCCCTGGGATTCTCCAGGCAAGAACACTGGAGTGGGTTGCATTTCCTTCTCCAATGCATGAAAGTGAAAAGTGAAAGTGAAGTCGCTCAGTTGTGTCCGATTCTTAGCGACCCCATGGACTGCAGCCTATCAGGCTCCTCCGTCCACGGGATTTTCCAGGCTCCCGTGGCTCCTCCGTCCACGGGATTTTCCAGGCAAGAGTACTGGAGTAGGGGTGACAGAGTCTGCTAGGTGGACTCAAATAATGGCAGGGAGCCACTGATGCTTTTGCACCATCCATTTTAAGAAAAGTTCAATAATATGCTTGGCAAACACATTTTTTTTTCCTAGAATGGAAACAAAATAAGATTTTCCTCTGTGTGATAATCTACTGCTGTTGCTAATGGCACATAAGAAGTGGAAACTATGGAGATATCATTCAAAGTGGTACCCTTCAGAGCAAAATCACTCACTTATCAAGGTTGATACTAAACACATGTTAATTCAAAGGTTACATGTGACAAATTTTCAGGGGCTAAGAATACAATGGTGAAGAAAGCTCTGCTTTCATAGAGCTTATATTCTTATTGAGAGGAACCAAATGGCTGCCGAGTCAAGATTGATTTCAGATTGTGGCAAGTGCTCTGAAGAGAACAGGGAACTTCACGTTGTCAGGGCATATATTCAGCAACTATGCACCAGTCTAGCTTGACCTGTTGGCTGCAACCTGCATCCCTTTTGACCAGTGCTCATGCTTTAGAGATCATGAAATAGGTTTTTAATATCCCTTCTGGATATGATGGAAGGTGACTGGGAGTGTGGTATTAGATTGAGAAATTAGGATAGGTTTTACTGAGGCTTTTAACTGAGATCAAGATGATAAAAGGAAGCAGCCATATGAAATAATAGCATCCTCTATCCATGGAGATCAAGGGACAAGCTCATGCAAAGGTCCTGTGGCAAGCAAAAGCTGGGCTTTTCCCTGTGAAAGAAAGAAGATTTGTCTGACTGGGACATTGTGTGCACAGAGGGCAATGAGGGAGGCAAAACCAGACAGGTGGCCATGACATGCCTTGTGGAAGAGTGGTTATCGTGCTAATGGCCAATATTTTGCTTAATGTGATGATGTAAATCCATTTTTAGTTAGTATATGGGGAAATGCAGAATAATTGTTTAAACTATGATTGGATAACAGTTTTGGTATTAATAACAGCAGTAATCACTATATTTGTCACAAGTAGGGTTTTGATATGCAAAAAAATAGTCAAATATTTAGGTGTTAAGTATGCCATCAGCAGCTGGCAATATGTCCAGCCTGGATTTAACATTAAAATAAAGAGAAAACATGGCAAAGTGGGCAATTGAATGTCTGAATTTCAGCTTGCTGTCCAAAGACACAGGTTGGAAGTGAAAGCAAGACTCACTTTTTCCCTCTAAAGCATGCTAGTTGTCAAGGGGAAGTTTGCTCCTGGGAGCTTTTCGAGTGAAGGATAAGATTCCTTTAAGGATTCACAGCATCAATAAAAGATTAAGGTCTATTTATCTGATTTCAGGCACTTTTTTCTTTGTGACATATCCCAAAAATACACTTAGTAAA
This sequence comes from Cervus canadensis, assembly GCF_019320065.1. Lineage (NCBI taxonomy): Eukaryota > Metazoa > Chordata > Mammalia > Artiodactyla > Cervidae > Cervus > Cervus canadensis. The sequence goes on along the minus strand of NC_057399.1, from coordinate 60,677,043 downwards.
TTGAATAGTCTGAATATATTACTTCTGTGGCAACACGATGTTAATATTGGTGATAAGACAACAAACTTCTTAAGAAGTCTAAATTGGTACGTACACCTCAATTGCCAAAAATGTTTTTCTTTTTCAGCCTTCAGATTTCTTCTTCACTTGTCAGATAAGAAAATGACACACTGGGATATATTTTTTAAAAAACAAATTTAAATGCTGCAACAGAACATGAAGAAATATTTTCCATAAATACAAAAAGAGAATTCAAAATATATTTACCAGTCTGCCCCTGCCCAATCATTCAAATGGTTTTGAAAGTGATGTAGTAATTAATTTAGCATATTTCAGCACACAAGACATGGTATGTAATAATAAATCTCCTAATAATTTGCACATATTTCATATTTCATCCAAATACCTAGAACTAAAAGGCAAAAACACAAAACATTCAAACTAATTTTTGCTGATGTGTGTTTGTTAAGTCTTAATACAAGTTAAGAATTTCTGATTTGGTATAAATAAAGACTAAATGAAGTAATTAACTGGATACACAACCTGATTTGCATCCCCAAATACTCATTCTTAAGTTGAATATAAATTGTTAGTAAAAAGTTTCAAATAATATCATCCATCTCACTGACACCACATAATTTTAGTATTGTTAATTTGAAAGTTGGTTATTAATCTTATTATTTAAAAGCTTTCAATAGTCCCATTTCTCAGTTTATCTAGAATTGGCATCCTTTGAATGTAATGAAGACACAGTATGTGGTCCACAAATGAGAAACTCTATTCTGTGCAATAAGGGCCTTTCCTGAATGCCCAGGGGAGACTGATTTAGGGCTTAGAAATAGCACTTAATTGGAAAAGAGTTCATTATCCTAAACATAGTGAGCGTAAAAGTCCATCCATTCTGAAGTCTTTTCTGTAACTAGATTTAGATTGTAGCAAGGCAATTATAATTGCATCAGTTAGGTGGTTCAGACCTGAACATTGTCAACTGAATAAATGTTTTTCAAAGTGATCTTTATTTCTCTTAAGATGTGAAATGAATTTACCTGTGTAACCCAGTAGATGACTCTGCTGCTGTGGTTGCCATACGTGGTATCAAGGTAGTAAGGTAAGTTTGTGTACTTCCAAAATGGAATTAAAAGGCAGATAAAGAAAAATAAATTATCTGTATTTCAAAGAAGCAGCCAACTCCAGAATGTGGGATGATCTACAGTGTAAATGATCTATTTTCTACAGTAGATCAATGGCATTAAAAAGTGGGAGTGGTCTATTAAAAAGCAGAGAAGACTTAATAAGCAAAGTGTAGACCTTGTGTAAATTCTGCTTCAGAGGGAAGGAAAAAAACTATAAAGTTATTGTTGAGATAAAGTGGACAATCAAGGGCTTCCCTGGTGGCTCAGACAGTGAAGAATCTGCCTGCAGTGTGGGAGACCCAGATTCCATCTCTTGTTTGGGAAGATCTCTTAGAGAAGGGAATAGCAACCCACTCCAGTATCTCGTCTAGAGAATCCCATGGACAGAGGAGCCTGGTGGCCTCTAGTCTGTGCATGTGTGCTAAGTTGCTTCGGTCAGGTCTGACTCTTGGTGACCCCATGGACTGAAGCCCACCAGGCTTCTCTGTCCATGGGTTTTTCTTGGCAAGAATACTGGGGTGGGTTGCCATGCCCTCCTCCAGGGGATCTTCCCAACCCAGAGATCAAACCTGGGTCTCTTGTGTCTCCTGAATTGCAAGCAGATTCTTTACCACCAGTGCCACCTATGAAGCCTGAGCTCTAATCCACAGGGTCAAAAACATTCGGACATGACTGAGTGACTAACACTTTCTTTTTTCCAAAGAGGACATTGATGATATTAAAGAATTATTGGACATTTTTGATATGATAATGGTGCCCTGGTGGTGATGTTAAAGTCTGTTTTTATGTGTTAAAATGAAATACTGATATATTTACAGATGAATTACATAATATCTGGGTTTTCCCTTAAAACAGAAAAAGAATTAGAGGAGGATAAGTAAAACTGAGTGTGCAAAATGTTGATAAATAATGCAGCTGGGTGAGTGATACATACATTTTCATTATAATACCCTATCTACTTTCTATTTCCACATTTATTAAAATGACTCACTCAGCAGACTGCTTAATACATTCTTTAGGTTCACAGAAGCTGGTGTTTCAAGAACCTCAGTCTATAGTATATTGCTAAACCATTTGATACCACGATAGCATGCAACTTCAGAAATACACAGAAGTCTGTAGTTAGAAAAACTATTGTCTCAATCCTATTTTATTCAGTTAATCCCCATATATAGCTTTTATTTTTTAAACATTTAAAAATTTTTAAATATATTTGGAAAAGTGCATAAAGTAAATGTTCAGTTCAACTCAGTTCAGTCGCTCAGTTGTGTCTGACTCTTAGCGACCCCATGAATCTCAGCACGCCAGTCCTCCCTGTCCGTCACCAACTCCCGGAGTTTACTCAAACTCATGCCCATCAAGTCAGTGATGCCATCCAACCATCTCATCCTCTGTCATCCCCTTCTCCTTCTGCCCCCAATCCCTCCCAGCATCAGAGTCTTTTCCAATGAGTCAACTCTTCGCATGAGGTGGCCAAAGTATTGGAGTTCCAGCTTCAGCATCAGTCCTTCCAATGAACACCCAGAACACCTAAAGTCCTTATCTCCTTTAGGATGGACTAGTTGGATCTCCTTGCAGTCCAAGGGCCTCTCAAGAGTCTTCTCCAACACCACATTTCAAAAGCATCAATTCTTCAGCACTCAGCTTTCTTCAAAGTCCAACTCTCACATCCATACATGACCACTGGAAAAACCATAGCCTTAACCAGACGGACCTTTGTTGGCAAAGTAATGTCTCTGCTTTTTAATATGCTATCTAGGTTGGTCATAACTTTCCTTCCAAGGAGTGAGCGTCTTTTAACTTCATGGCTGCAATCACCAGTGATTTTGGAGCCCAAAAAAATAAAGTCTGCCACTGTTTCCACTGTTTCCCCACCTATAGTTTAGTAAATAATTAAAAAGCAAATACTATATGATCTTTACTCATATTAAGAAATAAACTATTGTAAGAACAGAAAATCATTTTCTGTACTTTCTCAGTCATAATTGTTTCCCCTTACCTTGAGGCAATTCTTAACTTTGACTTAGTTTTTCCTTTTTTGAACATTTATATGAGTGGAATGATACAGTATTTATTGGGCTTCCCAAGTGATGCTAGTGCTAAAGAACCTGCTTGCCAATGCTAGATACATAAGAGATGTGGATTTGATCCCCGGGTTGGGAAGATCCCCTGGAGAAGGGCATGGAAACCCCCTCCAGTATTCTTGCCTGGAGAGTCCCATGAACAGAGAAGTTTAGCAGGGTTGCAAAGAGTTGGATATGACTAAAGCGACTCAGCACACACATGGTGTATATTATTTTCCCTTTGCTTCTTTTAAACATTACGTTTGCAAGATTCACTCGTGTTTTTGCTTGTTGCTATAGTGCAATCATTGTATAGCTATACAGTGTAATATTCTGCTGTAGACATTGCTGCTCATGTAACTTTGGGCACAAGGACACGGGATCCTGAAGGCTTATATTCAGGAGTAGAAGGCTTATATTCAGGAGTAGAAATATATTCAGGAGTGGAAGTAGAAAGAGTAGAAGCTGTCTCATTGGATGTACTGCTTTTTAACACAGATGCCCAGATCACTTGTATCTATCTTACCTGCTTTGCCAACAGTTGCACTGTTGTCTTAACTTCATCCCACTTGCTTTGATAGATAGGATGTTCATTATTTTTGAGTTTAAAATGTTTCTAATTTTTATTGTTATTTCTTCTTTAACCTGCTTTAGAGGAGCATTTGTTTATAAAATTGAAATAAACTCAGAAAATTGTACAAATTATAGTTATTACAGCAAAAATTAATAGCTGCATATATTGACTACTCAAGTGATCCTCTCATGCTTCCTTCCAAGGCCATGAGAGGGCCAAGGGATTAAATTTAAGAAAGTGCTTACTTTCAGAGTTGGGAAAGTGCAGAAACAGCACTTGCCAGAAAGTAAATATCTCCTTAGATTTTGCCTCCTAGATACCTCAGTCTCTCATAACCCAAGACCATATATAAATAAATGACCATGGTCATGTTCCAATACAATTTTGCTTACAAAACCAAGTGGTGGACCAGAATTTGCCTGTGGACTATAATTTCCTGATTTCTGACCTAGATTCTTCCCTCTGACCTATCTTCCAGTTCACTAATTCTCCCTTCATCTAATCTGTCATTAATCTCATTTATTTACTTTCTTTATCATTTCCAGAATATCAGTTTGCAGTTTTTCAAACCTGTGCTATCACTGTTTACAATTTCTTACTTCCTAAAGTTGTTTTAAGTTTGACTCCTATTTTTTAAACCATAGACATGAAGTAAACATCCTAGTTTTATGGTTTGTGAGTGATAATTCAAATACTGGAAGTCTTGCTGCTCTGCTTTTGATATTTGCTTATATTTACTTCCTTGAGTAATTGATTATTTATCTTGTATCATATACTTGATATCCTTGCAATTTTTTTGGGGGGGGGATAATTTGCTCAGGATAGACGTATATTCATCTACAGCAATGATTCTCTAGGTGTGGTCCCTGGACCAGCAGCATCAGCGTCACAGGAGAATTTGTTAGAAATGTGAATTCTTGTGCCTCATCTCAGACCCGCTGAATCAGAAAGACTAGGGTTGAGGACCTGAAGTATGTGTTTTAGCAGCCCTCGGTGTGATTCTGATACATGCCCAAATTTGAGAACTGCTGCTTTCAGGAAGATTTTCAGTGTTTATGTTCCACACCTAGCCTCTCTGTATTCTAGTTAGATTCATGTCTTGAGCTCTGGGGGTCTCTTAGATGATGTAGGGCTTCCCAGGGGGCACAGTGGTAAAGAATCCACCTTGCCAGTGCAGGAGATGCAAGAGATGCAAATTTGGTTCCTGGATTGGAAAGATTCCATGGAGAGGGAAATGACAATACACCTCAGCATTTTTGCTGGGAGAATCCCATGGACAGAGGGGCATGGTGGGCCATGGTCTATGGGATCGCAAAGACATGACTGAGTGTCTGAGCACAGGGGAGCACAAGATGATGTAGATTTGAGTGGGTAATCTGGTTGACTAAGTAGCAAACTTGCCTTGGGGCTGTATCCACTGTGGTCTCAGCTTAATGTGAGGAGAGGGAGGAGAGTCTCCTCTTAGACCTTCCACCTTGAGCAGACCCTGGATTTTGATTGTCATTTTCCTCTTTCCATTTGCCCCCTCCAACCAAAAAACTCAAAGCTTCCAAGTGGAAAAGGCTTCAGGTGAGAGACTGTCACTACCCCTTTTCTCTGGATTCAAACTTGCCCCTCAGATCTGGCTAGTCATTCTGTACCATATTGTTAGCTTATTAAGAAGATGTTTTTATGTTTCATCCAGAAATATCAGTTTGCTTCTAGCCAGAGAGTTAGTCCCAATTTCCTATCCAGCCCTCTACTATAGAAAATGACCTCATGCAGGTGCTTCTAGGACTATTTGTTGTCTAAACATAAGAGAAAATAAAAAATGTAGACAGTTCACCTTAGCGGGGACATGACACTGATATGAAATGTTTTTATAAGGTTTACCTTGTGTCTTGAGATTTATGCCTCAAAAATATATGGATTTACTCTTCAATAAAACATTTTGACCTTGTTAAAACTGCTCTCATTGGAAGCTGAGAGCTCTTTTACTTCATTCATATATCAAAAGTCTTTGGAAGCAATGTAGCAATCACCTGAGACTTAAATTTAATCTCGGACAGTTTCATGTACTTATTATGAAAAATATTCATATTGGCAGAAAGTGGATGGGTTTTATTGTTTTGAGGTGAAATGTTGCCATAAGGAAGTAAATTTATTGACTGATGAAAAGAACATGTTTACACAAAATGTTTCTGTAAAGCAACATCTGCTCTTGGCTTGAGGGTTCATATTCACACAAGAGTATAGACAGAGATGTAAGAGAAGTTAATTTAAGATTTCAAATCTCTTTTCCAGGACTTTTTAAAATAGATAGTGTGAAAATATTATCTTTGCACAGATGGATATTGAAATTTTGTAAAACCACAGTGGTCTATGACAAAGCTGATGGCTTTTAAACTAGCTGATGGATTCTGGAGAAGTGCACATGGATTCCAGTGAAAGAGACCAAATATAATTCTCTAGAGAAATTTGGATGACAATTCTGTCTCCCTGTGTGTTTTTCAATGACTGTTCTGTCCTTTGAACATACTGTGTTCAACCAAAATAAGTGCCAAAGGGACGTTGAGAACTAGAGTCCTAATAGAAACAAGATGTGGAGACTATACTACAAGAAGAAAGGATTTTAAGTGTTAGGTCATAAAATCTACGTGAATTTGTGATTAGTGATTGAATCTCTTTCTTTTTTTACCTAAATCACAATCTGCATTTTCAGATGCTCTCTGTTAGTTCCATCTGTCAGAATAAGCACGATCCCACAGCAGAGCTTGAGTATGCAACATGTTTGTGGTACTTTCCATAACATGAGTCTGTGAGTGAGCTTGTTTATATGTTCAGTTGATATGACTTACAGATCTACTAAACATGCTTCTTTAGTTTTTTCTCAGTCCTACAACTGAAATTCGGATGTCTGTGATATGAATTGTTTTAAGACAGTTGAAGAGTTTAAAATTCCCATAATGTCCTACTGCCATAATGAGTCATTTATCTGAGAAAGATTGGCTCAAACACAAAGATGCTCACCTCACGGTCACTGACAGATCTTTTTGGAACACATTGTCAGGACCTCCGTGTGTCATTGTGCCTCAGATGTTCACATGCCTGTCATGCTGCTCACTGAAAATACACAAGCTGATGGGTGGGAGAAGCTGCCCCAAGGCTCTAGCTACCATCTCTGCCTAACTTCACCACATAAAACTATGCTTTTCTCTCATTTCTTGTTTCTCAAAGTTAGTATGGTTAAGATAGAAAAGAGGGCATAAGGGTATAAAATCATTTTCTCCCCTCTCTTAAGTCTGTATACCTGGCCTGTTTATAGCCAGTTGCTTCCTTATTTTCTTTTGCTTTGAGTTGTCTTGCCTTGCTTTTCTCTTCAAAGATCCTAGATTTTAAAAAAAAGATCTTAGATTAATCACCTATTATGATTCCAGTATTATGTAAAAAATTCTAAAGAGCCCACCCAGTTCTGCCCTTGAAGAGCTCAGTCAAACAGGTACTTAGGAAACAAATGAGTATGTGGTCTAGTTTTAAAATAGAGGTATAGGCAGTGACTCGTGGGAATTTATGTAATACAGTCAGAATTTCTTACTCTACCAGGGTGCAGATTTTTATTTGAGAAATACTGCTTCCTTAAAAATACAGCAGCATTGTCAATATAATTCACAGTTTATACATAATGGAGATCAAGGAGAAACACAGAATTTCCTAGCAGATCATCTAAAGAGCTGGTACCAAGATTGGGTGAGTAACCCAGCAGCGTGGCTCTCAGTGGACTAGCTCATGATTTTGAGTGAGTTCTGAAGCGCTTGGTGAGAGGGAGAGCGCAGTTCAGCACCGTGGACAGGGCCTCCTCTGCCCACTTCATCTGCTCCTGTGTTCCTCTTACACTGGGCACCACAGAATGACTGGCGAGCAAGAAGTGATGTTATCAGCAGAACTGCAGTGACAGGTGCCATAAGCCTATATTTTGTGAAGCATTTATTTGTATGTTGGGGATGCTTTCAAAATATAGCTGCTGATCACAGGAACACCTTGTTGACCCACTGCTCAATAAGCTTGTTCTTTTTTTTTTTTTTTTAATTCATTTTAATTGGAGGATAGTTCCTTTACAATAATGTGATGATTTTTTGCCATACTTCAACATGAATCGGCCACAGGTATTCATGTGTCCCCTCATACTAAACCCTCCACCTCCCTCCCCACCCCATCCCTCTGGGTTGTCCCAGAGCACCGGCTTTGGGTGCCCTGCTTCATGCCTCTAACTTGCACTGGTCATCTGTTTTATATATGGTAACATACATGTTTCCATGCTATTCTTTCAAATCATCCCACCCTCGCCTTCTCCCACTGAATGCAAAATTCTGTTCTTTACGTCTGTATTTCCTTTGCTGTCTTGCATCTAGGATCATCAGTGCCGTCTTTCTAAAAACAAATATTGATTATTAATGCATATATGTGGAATTTAGACAGAGGGTACTGACCCACTGTTCTGAAGCTGCTGCTTTGTGCCCTGAGCGGACTGTGGGAGCTCAAGTTATTTGTCAATGGATTTTATCAACAGTTACCTAAACCTGACCTGTTCTTCCTATGAATCTACATTACAGGTGTGCGATCAGACATGAGTTCCATTTTGCTGTTGCAGTGAACTTATATTGTTTAGCCTTTGGGAGGAGAAGTTGGAGGGAAGTCGAGCATTTGGGTCTCTTGATGTGTAACAGCTGTGCTTGCCTTTGTGCAGCTAGCGTTTGCATTCCATGGACAATGCTTCTAAGAAATATAATTGTATGTCTGCAAAATCCAATGCAAGCACCTGAAAAATTATTAATAACACTTAAAACATATGTGAAGAGCCTGGTTGAAAATTATTTAAAAATCAATAACTTCATATGCCAGCAACAACTTCTGGAAAATATAATAAAAACAGACTCTATTAATAAACAGAATATATTTTAAAACAATTATAAGTAACTTTAAAAAGAAATGTGCAGGTGTTATGTGAAAGAAAAGTATGAGGTATCCCTAAGGATCATAAAAACAGAATTTAATGAAAGGAAATCTTTTTTCCTAGAAGGCAAGCAGAATATAACAAACATTTTATTTCTTCTAAAATTAAGTGTAAATATAAGTACAATTGCAATGAACACTCCAACTGAGTTTTTCCAGAATATATCAGTAAAAATAGGGTGTAAAAATGGCTGAGGCTTTTTTTAAAAGAAGAAAAATGATGTCAGGTTTTCATTAATAGACAGTAAAATATTGTAACAACAATATTCAATCTAACCATATATGGGTAAAATTAAGTATCATAAAAGCCAGTTTTCTAATAATAATACATGATTCAATGTATGATGTTGGGACAACTGGTTGTATATAAGAAAAACATGTAATTGAATCAGAATGCAAAAATAACTTCAAACTAGTTTCCTGATATAAGCATTATTCACTATTTTGAGAGTAAGAGGCTGTGTCAAGGAGAACCAGGTTTCCACTTATGATGACACAACCCCAGCACTGATACTGAGGCTCTGGGGAAGATGGGGGTCTCAGTGTTGCTTTTTTAAAAAAAGTTTTCACCTAAAACTTTATTGAACAACATATTCAGCATTTTGTTCCACTATCTTCTGCCATTTTTCAGGCAACTTCATAATTTCATCTTCCCAAAACTTTTAATCTTTTTTTAAGATAAAGTATTTTAATTTTTATTGAGGTGTAGTTGATTAACAATAATATTAGTCTTCAGGTGTGCAGCATAGTGATTCAATATTTTTGTAGATTATATTCCACTGAAAGTCATTATAAACTATTGGCTATATTCCTTGTGCTGTTAAATATACCCTTGTAGCTTATTTATTTTATACATACTAGCTTTTTAAATGTGGTTTCACTGGGCAGATAATTGCTTTACGATGTTGTGTTGGTTTCTGCCATACAACATGAATCAGCCACAGGTATACACATTTCCCCCTCCTTGAGCCTCCCTCCCATCACTCTCCCACTCCCACTCCTCTAGGTTGTCACAGAGCACAGGGTTGAGTTCCCTGTGTAACAGCAACTTCCCACCTAGCTATCTATTTTGCATATGGTAATGTATATTTTTCAGTGTTACTCTCTCTATTTGTCCCACTCTTTCCTTCCAGGGCTGTGTCCACGAGTCTGTTCTCTATGCTAAATCTGTATTCCCGCCCACAAATAGGTTCATCAGTACCATCTTTCTAGAGTCCATATATATATTTGTTAATATATGATACTTGAAATGATTTATGATACATGATACAATATAATGTATGATATATGATATGTTTTTCTCTTTCTGACTTAACTTCAGTCTGTATTACAAGCTCTAGTTTCATCCACCTTAGTTCAGTTGACTCAAATTCATTCCTTTTCATGGCTGAGCAACATTCCATTGTATATATATGTACCACATCTTCTTTGTCCATTCATCTATTGATGGACATCTAGGTTCAGTGTCGCTTTTAATGAAAATAGCAAAGATGAAAAGAGACTAGACTTCTAACAGGACATGGAGCTTACAGAGCACAACATGGCCCACATTTTGGCCACCCAGCTCTCCTATCCTCCGAGACTCTTTCTGGCCTGGAAACTTCATGCAGTGCATATAATACACCACTCTGCCTACCAGCCCTGAGTGAGGGTGGCGCTCAACACATTCTGGAGGGCAGCTTGGTGCGTCCCAAGTTCCCGTGGCTGCTTTCAGAATTTCCTGTTACAGACAAGTCTTCCAGGGAGATGACAGAAGAAGCAAAATGGAGAACATTTTAAATAACCAAGTTACTTACTAACAAGGTGTTGCCTAAGAAATTATTCAATATGTATAATTACAGAATAGCATTCTTTAAAAAATTTTAATCACTATGATAGGTTAATAAGTAGCATGTTATTGGAGGTAAAGTTTACATTTCTTCCTCTGTTAGCCATGTTAAATATTTTCTGGTGTTGGGCAGTCTGTACTTCTCTGGTTTTACTGTGTCCTTAAAACTCTTTCTTCCTTTCTCTCTTCCTTCTTTTTTTCAATCATTCACTGTACATGTTTAAAATTGAAGAAAAACTATAATCAGAAAAAGCACATTCTTAAACAACATCAAAAATCCACAAAGAGTATTTCAAGAAAATTCAAGAGATTGGTTTGTTATTTGGGGAAGTTTTTTTTTTATAATCAAATAGTGGACGTTGTGGCTAGAAACATGAACTAAGAACAAGTTTGCAATATGCCTTGAATCCCAAACAGAACAAATTGAATTTAATTCTGTGAATCATAGAGACCACTGGAAATTTTGAGCAGAAATGAACAGACATAAATGCGGTGTTTTAAGTGTTATTATTTGCTTCATAAGGGAAATGGTATGGAGCTGGCTCATAACTCTGTATCCTGTCTCAGGTCACCAGGTGACAAGCTGATGTTATCTCCTGAAGATGTACTCTGTACCCACCCTGGTGTGAGAAAGACAACAGGTGTAATCAAAAGCGATGGGCTGACACCAAGCTAAAGAAAATTTCAGGCTCTGGGTTGGAAATTTTGCCGCAAGTGAGAGCATTAAAATGAGAAATAGTTTAAAAAAAAATGATTAGGTGAGGTGTTGGAGTAATTTAAAATGAAATGAGTCAAATCCTGCTAATAATAAACTTTGAAGAGTAACTGGGATGAGCAGCTGAAATTTTGGCTTTTGGGTGTTTTTCTATCTAATTTCTGTGATGAATCTGCCATTAGAAAGGAATTATGTCTCTTCTCCTAAAAAAAAATGGTATAAATTTGAAATAGCTATAATTAGCTTTTAGTCTCTGATCTTGATTTTTTATTCTTGACCCAAAAGTACAGAGCACAGAGGCAGCCTTTGTTTTTCTGTTTGCAGCCCTGAACAGGGAGATCTTAGATGTACCAGGGTCCAGTTGAGGGAGCAAGAGCCTGGGGGCGGCTCCCGCTGGGCCCTCAGTCACCACGTGTATCGTCTCCACCTTCCCAGGGAAGCCGCGTGTCAGTCGTCAGGTGCTAAAGGAGCCAGGGTCCTGACATGAGGAAGGGGCACAGGCTGAACTGTTGTGGCAGAGGTGAATCCAGTATAGTCCAGAAAAGACCTGTAGAGAGTGTTACATTTTTTTCTTCCTCCTGGTTCCAAATAGGAAAAGGAGTAATCAAGGCTGTACATTGTCACTGTATTTATTTGACTTATATGCAGAGTACATCATGAGAAATTCTAGGCTGGCAGAAGCACAAGCTGGAATCAAGATTGCTGGGAGAAATATCAATAACCTCAGATGTGCAGATTACACCACACTTATGGCAGAAAATGAAGAAAAACTAAAGAGCCTCTTGATGAAAGTGAAAGAAGAGAGTGAAAAAGTTGGCTTAAAACTCAACATTCAGAAAACTAAGATCATGGCATCAGGTCGCATCACTTCATGGCAAATAGATGGGGAAACAATGGGAACAGTGAGAGACTATATTTTTGGACTCCAAAATCACTGCATATGGTGACTGCAGTCATGAAATTAAAAGACGTTTGCTCCTTGGAAGAAAAGCTATGACCAACCTAGACAGCATATTAGAAAGCAGAGACTTGACTTTGCCAACAAAAGTCCATCTAGTCAAAGCTATGGTTTTTCCAGTAGTCATGTATGGGTGTGAGAATTGGACTGTAAAGAAAGCTGAGTGCTGAAGAATTGATAATTTTGAACTGTGGTGTTGGTGAAGACTCTTGAGAGTCCCTTGAACTGCAAGGAGATCGAACCAGTCTATCCTAAAGGAAATCTGTCCTGAATATTCATTGAAAGGACTGATGCTGAAGCTGAAGCTCCAACACTTTGACCACCTGATGTGAAAAACTGACTTATTATGAAAGACCCTGATGATGGGAAAGATTGAAGGCGGTAGAAGAAGGGGACAACACAGGATGAGATGGTTGGATGGAATCTTTGACTCAATGGACATGAGTTTGAGTAAACTCCAGGAGTTGGTGATGGACAGGGAGGCCTGGCTTGCTGCAGTCCATGGGGTCACAAAGAGTCAGACACGACTGAGTGACTGAACTGAGCTGATGTGCCTGTGTTTCCCTTTCTCCTCAGGGCACAAACAAAAGTCATCATCATAGCCTTATAAGGACATCAGTACTTTGCTGGTCTTATTCACAATATATTTATTTATTCATTTTATTACTAATCAAGTTATTTTATATTGGTGCATAGTTAATAATGTACCAAACACATTATTAACTATGCACCAATATAAAATAATAACTTGATTAGTAATAAAATGAATAAATAAATATATTGTGAATAAGACCAGCAAAGTACTGATGTCCTTATAAGGCTATGATGATGATTCTTTTTAAAATTTTTTCCCATTTAGGTTATTACAGAATATTGGGCAGAATTCCATGTGCTGCATACAGGTCCTTGTTTGTTATCTATTTTAAGTCTAACAGTGTGTGCATGTCCATCCCAAACTCCATAACTTTCCTTTTCCCTACTTTTCCCCTTTGGTAACCAACTATGTCTGTGAGTCTCTTTCTGTTTTGTAATTAAGTTCAATTTATCATTTTTTGAGATTCTGCATATAAGCAATATAATGTGATATCTGTCTTTCTATGTCTGGCTGACTTCACTTATTAGAATAATCTCTAGGTATATCCATGTTGATGCAAATGGCATTATTTCAATATTTTTTATGGCTGAATAATATTCGATTGTACATATGTACCACATCTCTTTTATCCATTCTGCTGCTGATGGACATGTAGGTTGCTTCCATATCTTGGCCATTGTAAATAGTGCTGCTGTTAACATTGGTGTGGATATATCTTTTCAAATTATGATTTGAAATTATTATTTTCTCCAGCTATATGCCTGAGAGTGGGATTACTGGGTCATCAGTAGCTCTATTTTTAGTTTTTTAAGAAACTTCTATAGTGTCTTCCGTAGTGGCTGCGCCAGATTACATTCCTAGCTAGAGTGCAGAAGGGTTCCCTTTTCTCCACACCCTCTCCAACATTTATCATTTGCAGGCTTTTATGATGGCCATTCTGACTGGCCTGAGGTGCTATCTCATTGGCCATCTTCTTATCTCCTACCTCCAATCACTGGTCTCCATCTCTCTGACCTCTTTGTAGTTTCCTAAAATATGCTAAGCTCTTTTCTACTTAAATACCTTTGATCTTGCATTTATCTTTGTCTGGAAAATGTTCCTCCTCTGTCCAGGAGGCTTACGTGCTCCTATTCGCCTCTGTTTGAATGTCACCAAGAGAGAGACATGTCCTAACCACCACACATAGAGGAGCCTGCCCTTGGACCCCAGCAGCCCTGGTTTGCCAGGTTCCAGGCTTGTCTAGAGCACTTACAATCACTTCACTGACTGTACACTTTTTACCTTTTTATTTGCTGAGTCTTTCTTCCTTGGGTCCAGCTCCTCTGTCTAAAACATTAGCTCTCTGAAGTCAGGGATTTCGTCAGTTCCTAGGGCAGAGCCTGGTGCTAGGTAGGCAGCCTGTGTGTGTTTGTTGGAAAGACCTGTGGATTCATTTTTATTTCCTTTAAATAATATCAGATAACAATTTTGTGAGTAAAAGATGTGAAAAAATATAAATTTACTAGAAATCTGATTTTAATAATGAGGTGAATCTCCTCCTGTTGTAATCTTTCCTCTTAGAATTCAGACTCCTGGTCTACCTTATGTCCTTGTTCCTTGGGTTGGTTGATTGCAAGTCAAGATCATACCTTTGAGGTTATGAATAATAAAATGCAAATATGAGTCTTGCATATTTTAAATCCATTTACTTTTCAGTTTCCTATGTAAATAAAGGAAATTGTAGATTTGCTTATTGATCTTAAATGCAAGGTTATCTTGCAAAGGTTGAAAAAATTCTTATATAGATTATATATATAATCAAAAGCCAAACTTTAATCACAAATACTGCAATACAGTTCTAAACTCAATGGATTAACTTGAAACATATAGCCATACTAATTTTAATGTAAAATAAATGATTTCTTACCTCTAAAATTAAGAGCAATTAAGTTTTGTACCAAATTACTGTTAGACTATTTTGAAAATTAACAACTGAATTGCATTAACATTATTATTTTTAATTTTATGATTCTTTTTTACAACTAGCTTCGGGTGTATATACAAGCTAAGGACAGATCATTGCCTTGTAGCTCTTACTGAAAGATTGTGCTGTCACTGCCCCAGAGGATGTGACTAGCTCAATGTGTTACAGATTTCATCCTCTTAGGAAAATGCTTCTTACTTTCAAGTTGTAATTGACTTATTCTCTAATGATAGTTCTCTATGTAAAACAAGCTAATTTTCCCAAATCCTCATATCCGCTGGTGATGAGATACAAAGAGGAATTTAGTAACCAGATAAAATGGTAATTTAAAAACAGCATTCTACTCATAATGTAATTATTGTAGCTATTTACTACTTTTGCCCCAGGTTTATTTGCTTTTCAAGAGAGAAAAAAAAATTCTTTTTCTCAAGCATTTGACAACAGTGAGAAGTTCATTATGTGGCCAATTATGGTTGATAAGTTGACAGTTTTGAAACAGTTCCAGAAAAATCTGTCACTTTCTCACCACAGACAAGCTCTGTTTAAGAAGCCCCTCTAGCACAGGTTAAACTACTCCGTTAATCCTGAAGTGTTTGACCTCTTTTCTAGTACCCCGCAGGAGAAAGCATTAATATTTCACCAAGAGTGAGGAATCCTTGCTGAGGGTGAAAATATTCTTTTTTTTCCCCTCAGCTAGTTGTCTGTTCAGCTGACTCATGGTTGAAATATTCTAGTTTAGATTTAATAACTATGAAAAAGGAATAATTATTTTTCCTTGGTTCTGTACTTTCCTGCACTTCATAAATTCCTCGTGAAGACTATTAAATACATTTTGATATTTTCTCTAAAGAGTAAAGAAGACTTTCAGTGTTGTCTGATCTTTAAAATATCTTCAATTACAATTACTTCAGCAGTTTATTGGTTTTCCAGTATGTGAGATATAGTATAAAGTGACAGGAGTATATGAAAACATACATTACAGTTAAGGAAAAATAATATGATGAGTGACTATGTTCCCAACACCTGGGCTAAGAAATAGCACTTTACCTCACCTGAGCAGGCCGTTAAATCTCCCTTGCTCTTCCCCAGAGTAAATGCCTTTTGTTTTATAGTGATCATTCTTTTGTAAGTCTTTGCCATCTTTATGAATCTCTATTCAGTCCCAACCAAGTATTATTTGAATCTGTATATTTTAAACATTATATAGAAGAAGTCACAGTGCATGTCTTCTTATAAGTCACTTCGTGACCGCTAGTCTTGTAGTTTAATCCACATGAATGCTTAAGGCTGTTATCAAATTTATTCACTGCTGTATAGTATTTCATTGAATACATGGACTCCATGTTATTTACCCCCTTCGGTTTTGGTTGTCTTTTCAGTTTCCAGTTTTTACCATTCTGACTGATGCTGTCATAAAAATACCTATCATGTCTTCATGGGTACAGTGTGCAGCATTTTCTCTAGGGCCTCTACCTAGGAGATGCGATGCTAAACTGTGAACTGTGGACATGTCCAGCTCTCCTTTATAATGCAAATATTTCTCAGCGTGGTTGGACTGCTCTACACACCCAGCAGGAGCAGCATATGAAAGTTGTAGTTGCTTCACATAATGTTAACTGGATTTTTTTTTTTACAGTTAGTATAAAATGACCTGTGATTTTTTATTTTATTTTGAATTTCCTTTATTTCTATCAAAATGAACAAGTCCTCATATGCATCTAAGTCATTCCTTTTACCTATTAGTACTTGTTAAAACCTTTCGTCTGCCTACTTTGTGAAACCATTTTAAATATATTCTGTAAACTTTTATAGTCCTAGCAATTTTTATCTGATTTTGGATCTATAATTTCTTTCTGTATTTCCACCATTTTTGTTTTTATTAAAACATAACTTATTCTACATATATATAGCATCTTTATATAAAAATTATATATATATATATAATATACAAAACAGAGTTCAGCTGGGTTTATGTTTTTTAATCTTGTCTGAAATTTTCTTTTAACCTAAGTTCATTTACTTTTGAAACATTTGCTGAAATAATTTTTAACAGTCGTGTTTCAGGGGGAATTTGAGAAGATGCAGAGACTTCCCATATCCATTCTGTCCCACAAATGCCTAGCCTCCCCCATTATCAGCATTCCCACCAGATGGTACATTTGTTACGGTGATGAACTGACAGTGACACTTCCTCACCCAAAGTCCAGAGTTTACACTAGGGCTCACCTGGTGCCGTATATTTCACGGGTTTGGACAAATGTGTAATGCCCAAATACTCATCACTGTAGTATCATATAGAGTATTTCACTGCCCTGAAAATCCTCTTTGCTCTGCCTATTCAGCTTTCCCTCCCTCCAGTTCCTGGCAATCACTGATGTTTCTGCTGTAGTCATAGTTTTGTCTTTGCCAGAATCTCACATAGCTGGAATGATATACGTTATGTAGCTTTTTCAGATTGGCTTCTTTCACTTAATAATATACATTTTATAGTTCCTCTATGCCTTTTCATGGCTAGATAGCTCATTTCTTTTTAGCACTGAATAATATTCATTGTCTGGCTGTACCTCAGGTTATTTATCTTCTTACCTACTGAAGGACATTTAGGTTGCTTCCAAGTTTTGACAGTTATCAGTAAAATTTCTATACACATTAGTGTCCAAGTCTTTGTTGTGGACATAAGCTTTCAACTTTTTTGGATAAATACCAAGAACTGCAATTGCTGGATCATATGGTAAGAATATGTTTAGTTTAGAAAGAAACTGCCAAACTGTCTGAAAATATCCGTACCATCTTGTGTTCGGCCGTGAGTAAGACATTCACATCCTCGCCAGCACTTGCTGTCAGTGTCCATTTGGCCCTTCTAACAGGCATGTGGGGGCATTGCGTTGTTTTAATTCGCTTTTCCCTGATGATATACAATGTGGAGCATCTTTTCATATGCTTATTTCCATTTCCATATCTTCTTTGTTGAGATACCTGTTCAGATCTGTGGTTCGTTTTTTAAGGGCTTCCCACATGGCTTAGGGGTAAAGAATCCACCTGCCAATGCAGGAGACACGAGATGAGGGTTCAACCCCTGGATTGGGAAGATCTCCTGGAGAAAGAAATGGCAACCCACTCCTGTGTTCTTGGCTGGAGAATCCCATGGATAGGGGAGCCTGGTGGGCTGTTGTCCATGGGGCCTTAAAGAGACAGGCACGACTTAACACACAGGCAGTTGTTGCTGGACAATATTATGTAAGTTATGGGTCTACAGTATAGTGACTCACAGTTTTTAAAGGTTGTAGTCCATTTATAGTTGTTATAAAGTATTGGCCATGCTCCCTGTGTTGTGCCGTACATCTTTGTAGCTTATTTCAGACCTAACACCTTGTACCCCTTATTCCCCAGCCCTGTCTTTTCCCTCCCTGCTTACATCTCCCCACTGATGGCCACTGGTCTGCTATCTTCTGATGTTTGCACTCACTGCTGAAAACTTCCCTCTGAAAACTTGTTTTACTACATCCCACAAATTTTGATAAGTTGTGTTTACTCTTTCATTTAGTTCAAATATTTCAGAATTTCTCTTGAGAGTGGATTTATTTGACCCCAGTATATTTAGAAGTGTGTTGCCTACTCTCCATGTGCTAGTTTTCTTTCGGCTATTGATTTCTGGTTTAATTTCATTGGGATATGAGAGCAGGCACTTTATGAGTTGTATTTTTTAACCTGTGAATGTGTGTTTTATGGTCTAAAATGTTGTCTGTCTTGCTGAAAGTTTCTTGTGAACTTGAGAATAATGTATAACTTGTTGTATGAAACAGTCTGTAGATGATTATGTGCAATTGATTGATTGTGTGGTAGAATTCATCTCTGTCCTTACTGATTCTCTGCCTGTTGAATCTGTTCATTTCTCACAGAAAGGTGGTGAGGTCTCCAACGATCATGGAAGAATCCCTTCTTTCTCCTTGCAGCGCTATTGGTTTTGTTTGATGCTCTGCCGTTAAGCACATACATGTTAAGGATTGTTATGTTTTCTTGGAGGGTTAACCTTTTTTATCATTATGTAATAACCTTCTTTTTGAACAATGTTATTTATGCATTTATTTTTGGCCGTGCTGGGTCTTTGTTGCTGCACGCTTTCTCTAGTTGTGGTGAGCGGGGGGCTACTCTCTAGCTGCAGTGCACGGGCTTCTCACTGCGCTGTGGCTCCTCTTGTGGGGAAGGTTGGGGAGCATGAGCTCTAGATGCCAGGGCTTCAGTAGTTGCAGCTCCTGGACTCTATAGAGCACAGGCTCCATACTTGTGGCTCTTGGGCTTAACTGCTCCATGGCATGTGGGATCCTCCCAGATCAGGGATAGAACCCGTGTCTCCTGCAATGGCAGGCGGATTCTTTGCCACTGAGCCACCAGGGAAACTCTGGAATGCCCTTCTTTATTTGTGATAATTTCCTTGCTTTGAAGTCTTTTCTGTCTGAAATTCTCTCTTTTGATTAGTATTCAGTTCAATTGAGTTCAACCACTCAGTCATGTCTGACTTTTGTGACCCCATGAATTGCAGCACGCCAGGCCTCCCTGTCCATCACCAACTCCCGGAGTTTACTCAAACTCATGTCCATCGAGTCGGTGACGCCATCCAACCATCTCATCCTCTGTCGTCCCCTTCTCCTCCTGCCCCTAATCCCTCCAAGCATCAGGGGCTTTTCCAATGAGTCAGTTCTTCAAATCAGGTGGCCAAAGTATTGGAGTTTCAGCTTCAGCATCAGTTCTTCCAATGAACACCCAGGACTGATCTCCTTTAGGATGGACTGGTTGGATCTCCTTGCAGTCCAAGGGACTCTCAAGAGTCTTCTCCAACACCACAGTTCAAAAGCATCAATTCTTTGGTGCTCAGCTTTCTTCACAGTTCAACTCTCACATCCATACATGATCACTGGAAAAACCACAGCCTTGACCAGATGGACCTTTGTTGGCAATGTAATGTCTTTGCTTTTTAATATTCTATCTAGGTTGGTCATAACTTTCCTTGGTACATTTTTCTCTATATGTTTACTTTTAATTTGTATGTGTTTTTGTTTAAAGTGGGTTTCTTGTAGACAACATATAGTTGAGTCTTTCTTTCTGATCTACTCTGACAATCTCTGTCTTTTAATTGGTGCAGTTAGTTAACTGATGTTCAAAGTGATTACTGATATAATTGGGTTAATATGTACAATATTATTGCTTTCTACTTGTAGCTCTTATTCTTTCTTCCTATTTTTTTCCATTTTTTCCTGCTGTTTATACTTTTAATTGAGGATTTTATGTAATTCTATATTCTCTCCTTTCCTAGATTATCAGTTATACTTCTTTGTGTTTTTGCTGGTTTATTTGATTTTTACAGTATTTAGTGATTGTGCTAGTGTTTGCCAGTAATCCAAGTACACTTTCAGATGACACTACATCACCGGTAGTGTAAGAACTTTGTAATAACAAAATAATGCTAATTCTTCTTTCCTGTTTCTTGTATTATTGATGTTATTCCTTTTACTTGTATGTGAGCATACATAATCATATATATGTATATATATATATATAAAGGCATATGTAATCAGATACAACATTCCTATTATTATTTTTAACAATGTTTTATCTGTTAGATCAATTAAGAATAAGAAAGATGAAAGTAATTACTTCCTCTTCACCTATTCCTTCTTTAAAGCTTATGCTTTATGCAGATGTACATTACTGACCTATATTATTCTGAGTATAATTATTAATATATGTATTTTTTACTTATCTCAATATCTTCTATCATTTCTTATAAGGTAGGTGTACTGGCAACACATTCTCTAATTTTTGTTTGTCTAGAAGGACTCTTTCTTTACTTTTGAAGGTTTATTTTGCAGAATACAGTATTCTGGATTAGTTGTTTTACTTCTTTTTTCTAGCAGTTTAAATGTCCCCCCCCACACTGTCTCCTCACTTGCATGGTTTCTGAGTAGCTGTATAGTTCTTATTTTTGTTATTCTAAAGTTAAGGGGTTTCCCCCTTTCCTCCTCTAACTTCTTCCAGAATTTTTTCTTTATCTTTGATTTTCTATAATTTGAAAATGATAATTCTTGGTTTGGGGCACATTTGTCCTCACTTGTTATCCTCTGAAATTCCTGGATTGTGGTTGGTGTCTGAAAGGATGGCTGGAGTGGACCACTCCTCAGGTTAGGGCTTCCCCAGTGGCTCAGACGGTAAAGAGCCCTTCTGCCAATGCAGGAGACGGAGGTTCGATCTCTGTGTCAGGAAGATCTCCTGGAGGAGAAAATGGCAACCCACTCCAGTATTCTTGCCTGGAGAATCCCCATGGATTGAGGAGCCTGGCAGGCTATTGTCAATGGGGTTACAAAGAGTCAGACACAGCTGAGTGATTGAGTGTGCACGCAGGTCAGTTAGACTCTATATTGCCCTTGCCTGGGGCTCAGGTTAACTAGTTTCACCTGAGGGCTCATCATATTAAGAGGAAGAGAGCCCTGCTGTCTTCCAAAATGGTTTCTTTGCTCCTGCCCCTGCTAGAAGCAGGAGGAATTTTCCCGCTGTATTTCCTGTGAAAGACTGTGGGGGCTCGCAGGACTGTTTCCGGTGGAGGTTTTAGCCCTCGGGCTTGTCCACATGCAGCCTCCAGCGCTTTACCTGTGAGTTTCGGGCATCCCTCCCTGGCCTGCTTTCTGCAGTGATTTCTCTTCAGGGCAGCCATGGCTCCCCATGATCCACTGTCTGCCTGTCCAGTCCTGGGGGGCTTTCCTGGGGTCACCCCCTGCTTATGGATTCAAGGATTGTCGCTTTTACAATCTGTTCAGCATTTACCCTCGTTTTGGAAATTGAAAATCAGTTCATTTACTCTCAGTTTCTAACAGATACTGATTAACTCCTATTTATTTAGTCTATATTTTGATTTTGTGTATCTTTACCATGCTCATTTTTGTTCATTTCCTTCATTGTTTGAAGTTGATAATTACTTCTTTTTCTCATTCTATTTTGAACTTTGTATGTTGGTTGGGAGAAATTTTGTAGTTGGTCAGTAGGTCTTTTCAGGAAGTCAGTTGTTATTGTCACTCGGACTGATCCAAGTTAAGTTTTGCTTGCTTTGCACACTAATCTAAGTTACGTTTTGCTAGTAGACTACCCAGGCTTATCTGCTCAGGAAGTTTCACATCTGGTCTCCATTTTGCTTGCTTTTTAAGTCTTCAGTTGTCAGGCTGGAGACCTGGGAAGCGAGCTTATAGTGTGGCTCAGTCTGAGTCAAGTGTATATGTTCCCGTCTGAAAGCCAGCATGCTGGGGACCCAAGGAGGCTGAAGTCCGATTCTAGTCTGGATGCAGGAGAAGACCAGTGATGAGATCAAGCACTCAGGCAGGAGGAATTGCTCATTACTGGAAAGGTCCACATTTTTGTTTTATTCAGGCCTTCCGCTGACTGGAAGAGGCCCACCCACATGGATGAGGACAACCTCCTTCTCTGTGTGCACCCATGCAATCTAATCCAGCACAGCACTCACAGACACACCAGAACACAGCTTGACCACAGAGCTGGGCATCCCCTGCTCAAGGCAACACATAAAGATCACAGTCACATCTTTACACTTAATCAATTTTGGAACTAAGGGATGCAGTTTTCTTGGAAATGGATCTGTGGAAATGCTTTGAAAACTGAGGCAAACGTGGGTTCATTGAGGAAGTACGAATATCCCCAATCCAGGAATGCTTGGAACGTAATTCTTAAACTTCTTTTTAATCTACCTCAGGAATGAATTAGGGTGAAAACCCATGTGTTGGGTGGCTAGTGGTTTCACATTTTTGAGGGACGTTTTCCCCCTTCCACTGAGTATAAAGCTTGGTTTCATACTTTATTATAAAATTACAGTTTATTATAGACTTCTTGGGGGAGGGGGGCAGATTTAATGATAGTTATCTCTCTCACCATGATGGTTATCCTCCTATAGACTCTCGCAAAGTGGGTGGTAACGCTGTGTTTACTTTTCTGTCCTTGAGTCATGGGATATCAGAAAATCTATTTTGAAATTTCGCTTGGAGTTGGAAAATGCCTAGGAAGGCTAGAGCCCCTTCAGGTACTCCACTCCTTCTCTGGAGCTGTCATCACACATTTCCTGACCTCTTCACTTTATTACCATCTCATGCAAACTTTCATGCTTTTCATAATTCAATCAATCCCACACATTTATTTTCATGAAAATAAATCTTATGTTGCTATAAGTGTGGCTCTTCAGTGTCTAATTTTAAATATTATATTTATCCTTGATCTGTGCATTACTTGGGATGTTTTAGTATAGGTAATATATTTTAAGAGTCTATCCTACAAATCCAAATATCCTTGGTGGCTCAGATGGTAAAGCGTCTGCCTGCAATGCATACGGGTTTGATCCCTGGGTTGGTAAGATCCCCTGGAGAAGGAAATGGCAACCCACTCCAGTATTCTCGCCTAGAAAATCCCATGGACTTTGAGGATTGCTACGGTAAGCTACGGTCCATGGGGTTGCAAAGAGTCGGACACGACTGAGCGACTTCACTTTCTTTCTTTATTAATATTAAAAGTGAAAGAAAGTTAAAAAAAAACCCACAAAATTCAAAGAAGTCATGATTCAGAAAAGTTGTATCTTCTTTTGAAATTTCTGAAATGTTTCCTACATTACAGAAATTCCTGCCCTGCAAATAGTTTCATCTGTACCATTTTTCTAGATTCCATATAAATGTTTCTCTTAACTAATACCCAAAGGGATTTTCTTATTTAGGAGTTGTTTGAACTCTGAAACCATATATAGAATGCAAAGGAAATAGATTTAAGCAATGTTTAAGCACAAGACAATGGATATAAATAACATGTAAATGGCTCCAATGTGGTGTAGGTCTTTAATTCTTTGTTGTTCTTGTTCAGTCTCATCCCACTCTTTGCAACCCCGTGGTCTGAAACATGCCAGACTTCCCTGTCCATCACCATCTCCCGGAGCTCGCTCAAACTCCTGTCCATCGAGTCAGTGATGCCATCCAGCCATCTCATCCTCTGTCATCCCCTTCTCCTCCTGCCTTCAGTCTTTCCCAGCATCAGGGTCTTTTCCAATGAGTTGGGTGTTCACATCATGTGGCCAAAGTATTGGAGTTTCAGCATCAGTCCTTCCAATGAATATTCACAGTTGATTTCCCTTAGGATTGACTGGTTTGGTCTCTTTGCTGTCCAAGGGACTCTCAAGAGTCTTCTCCAGCATCATGGTTCAAAAGCATCAATTCTTTGGTGCTCAGCCTTTTTTATGGTTCAGCCATCTTTAATTCTAGTCTGTATTGTGCAAACCCTAGAGAGGCGCTGTAGTCAGGCAAATGCATTCTGTATTTGTCTTTCATTTCAAGCCAATTCTGTGCCATTCTCTGGCTTCTACCATGGCTGATGTGGGCCTTATTTTAGTTTTCATTCATTGCATGTTACTTAGAAAGAACCTGGGTGAGACTGTCTGCTTCAAGTAAGGGTTTTGTTATACCAGAGATGGTGAGCTGGCTGTCACATGCTTACCTCTTCTTTTGGAGAATTTATGCATAGATCACATAACTAACCTCATACACTCTCCCTTCCTTAACTAAGCCTTTTGTAACTGCATGCAAATATTCTGGAATGCATTTTCCCATGCTGATCCATAAGGTTTTCATTGGTTTCTTGCAATTTTAGAACTTTTAGATTGAAAATAACCTTATAATGGCTGTTTCCATGTAAAAAAAGTAATCTTTGATGGTGTTCTCTTTTTTTGAGGCTGCAGTTCTTTGAAAAAATAAATTAGTTTATTAGACTTCCAAGTGACAGTAGTTCTTCTATGCTATGTGTGAAAAAATAGTGGTTGAAATTTCATATTCAGTAATTCTTTAAGTAAACTGATGTTAAACAATTCAGCATCTTCACCTGAAAAATAGTGATTTATAATGTGAAAACATGATTTTTTTTTCTGTTCCACTGAGAATGTTTGATGGATGTTTGTTTTCAAGAACACCATGAGTAAAATCAGTCTATAATTACCCCAGCTCACCATAGCCCAAACCTTAGAACAGCCTCTTGGAGTTAAACTCCTGATTCATGCTATTGGACGACTGGTAACTGGGAAGGCTGCGCTTTTGCTCTCTCATTATTTCTACCGTATAAGAAAGAGTTCTTTGCCAATAGTAGAAACTATAACTGATGAAGCAGGAAATGAACTGGTTGTCAGGGTGGTGGGTGGACAGCTCTCAGACGCCCTGGAAGCCTGGAGAACTCACACTCGTCAGGACCTGTCATGCCCACAACACACAGGCAGCTGGGCTTGCACAGCAGATGCTGGTCTCCTGCCCAGGGCACCCTCACATTTAAACTACCCACCTCCCAACTTTGCCTTGGCTGCCAGGAACAACCTCCACAAGTCTTGCTTTTAAGGCACCTGTGGTTTTACTAGGAAGGTATCGCTTAAACGTGTGAACCATGAGAGGTGTTGACCGGATGGGTTTATTCAGGATCAGCAGAGAACTGGAGTTTGGGGGTCTGCAACGATGGTGAGCTCTGTGCAAGTCTCCCCACAGCAGAGGGAAGGAGAACTTTTATAGGGAGGAAGAGGGAGTCGGAAGGCCCATAGTAAACAGAATCCATGGTTTTTCAGGGCTGAGTCCTTGCCAGAAAAGAAGAGGAGTCATTTTTCCCTTCCTCTTGGGCTCTGCAGTGTTACAGGGAGTGAGAACTCTCTCTGCTGGTCTCATAACTATTTAATTGAGTTTTGTTTTATGATTTAAATTTTATGATTCTTTTATGAAGGGAAATGATATAAAATATGCCAAATAACAAAATATATGTTTGGACAATATTGGGTTCAATCTCTGGGTCGAGAAGATCCCCTGGAGAAGGCAATGGCAATCCATTCCATTATTCTTGCCTGGAAAAATCTCATGGACAGTGGAGCCTAGGGCTATAATGCACTGGGTTGCAAAGACTAGAACATGACTGAGAGACTAACACTTTCATTTTGGACAATATGATAGATTACAAAATGATTCTTTATGCTTAAATTATTTTTATTGAGAGAAATTCATGAAGCATTCACTTGATGGTTTTGGTATAGTTTATTTCATGTTGCCTGCTCATCAGCTACTTTTAAATTTGAATTAAGAAACACTATGACCTCAATTATAACAGAATTTGTTATTTCTGCAGAGTGGCAATGCTATTGCAATTTCATGATAAATCCTCTTTTCTGTGGATTTATATCTTGTGATGTTAATTTGTATGAGGATGAAAGTTTGTATTAAAAGTGGCTCAGATCACGTGAAAATTTCTTTATAAAAATTGTAAATTAGTATTTGTAAGAGATCAATCAACTAAATGATAATTTACCTGAAAAATACTCTTTAAATTAAAAAAGCAATTTATTCTAAATAGCAAACTTTTACTAGCAGTTACCCTTTCCTTCAGAATAGTTTTTATGGGCCTTTGAAAGTATTAACACAATAGTTATCTTATAGTGAAGCGCAACTGTCTCTGTTGATTGAAAATTTTCCCCAATTATCCCAGAAATGAACTGGCCAGTTGTTTATTCTTATCTCTTTATTTTAGGTGTGTATTTTTTTTTTAAATTTTTATTTATTTATTTATTTTTTGTCATACATTGATATGAATCAGCCATAGATTTTGGGGAATACGTTTAGGTGTGTATTTATTAGGTAATCCATTTAGATAAAATTTTAAAAACACTTGTAATAAAGATGTTCATGAAAGTGATAGCTGCTTGCTACAAATAGAATTGTGTGTATGTGTTTATTTGGGTATAATTGACATGTAACATGTATAAGTTTAAGGTATGCAACATATGATTTGATAATTTATATTGCAATATGATAGCCACAGTAGCATTAGCTAACCCTTCTAATCAAGTCACATAATTATCCTTTCTTCTAGTCATGGGAACAGTTAGGATCTATTCTCTAAGCAAGCTGAACATTTATAATACAGTTATGTTGTCTGTAGTCATTGTACTGTGTATTAAATTGCCAAGACTTACCTACTTATATGCAGAGTACATCATGCAAAATGCTGGGCTGGATGAAGCACAAGCTGAAATCAAGCTGGCTGGGAGAAATATCAATAACCTCAGATATGCAGATGACACCACCCTTACAGCAGGAAGCAAAGAGGAACTAAAGAGCCTCTTGATGAAAGTAAAAGAGGGGTGTGAAAAAGCTGGCTTAAAACTCAACATTCAGAAAACTAAGACCATGGCATCTGGTCCCATCACTGCATGGCAAATAGGTGGGGAAACAATGAAAACAGTGACAGACTTGATTTTCTTGGGCTCCAAAATCACTGCAGATGGTGACCACAGCCATGAAATTAAAAGGTGCTTACTCCTTAGAAGAAAAGTTATGACCAACCTATACAGCATATTAAAAAGCAGAGACATTACTTTGCTGACAAAGGCCTCTCTATTCAAAGCTATGGTTTTTCAAGTAGTCATGTATGGATGTGACAGTTGGACCATAAAGAAAGTTGAGTGCTAAAGAATTGATGCTTCTAAACTGTGATACTGGAGAAAACTCTTGAGAGTCCCTTGGATTGCAAGGAGATCCAACCAGTCCATCCTAAAGGAAATCAGTCCTGAATATTCTTTGGAAGGAATGATGCTGAAACGCCAATACTTTGGCCACCTGATGCAAAGAAATGACTCGCTGGAAAAGACCCAGATGCTGGGAAAGATTGAAGGCAGGAGAAGGGGACAACCAAGGATGAGATGGTTGGATGGCATCACTGACTCAATGGACATGAGTCTGAGCAAGCTCCAGGAGTTGTTGATGGACAGGGAAGCTTGGCATGCTGCAGTCCATGGGGTTGCAAAGAGTCAGACATGACTGAGTGACTGAACTGATTGACTGACCTACTAGTTGAAACTTTGTGTGCATGAACTCAGCTCCCCTATTCCTCCATTCCTCAGCTTCTGGTAACCACCATTCCACTTTCCATTTGAGTTTGGTGCTTTTTAGATTCCACACATAAGTGTTATCATACACTATTTGTCTTCCCCTGTCTGACTTGTTTAATATAATGATTTCAAGTTCCATCTAGGTTATTACAAATGGAAGGAAGGATTTTTTTTCTCATGGCTGATTAGAAGTACATTGTGTGTGTGTGTGTGTGTGTGTGTGTGTGTGTGTATATAATCTCACATCTTCTTTATTCATCCATTGACGGGCACTTAGGTTGTTTTCATATTGTGACTATTGTAAATAATGCTGCAGTGAACATGGAAATGCAGCCATCTCTTCAGTATTCTCTTTTAATTTCCTTTGGATACATTCCCAGGGATGGGATTGCTGGATCTTTTGCTGATAGTTCTATTTTTAATTTTTTAAGGAATCTCTGTAATGGTTCCATAGAGGTTGGGCCAGTTTGTGGTCCTACTAACAATGCAAAAGTGCTCCCTCCCCATCCCCCACCAGCATCCTTGCCAACATTTCTCATCTGTCATCTTCTTGATGACATGCTTTCTTAGCGACTAGAGATGATACCTTAGTGTGGTTTAGATTTGCTTGTCCTTGGTGATTACTGATGTTGAGCACATTTTTATGTACCTGTTTGCCACTTGAATGCCTCCTTTAGAAAAAATTCTATTTAGTTTTGCCATTTTTAGTTGGATTTGTTGTTGTTATTGAGTTGTATGAGTTAATATATTTTGGATGTTAACCGTTGACCTGATACAAGTCTTGCAAATATTTTCTTCCATTGGTTGCTCTTACATTGGTTGATTTTTTTTCTTTGGCAATGAGGAAGGTTTGGTGTAATTCTACTAAATGATTTTCTTTTGTTTGTGCTTTTGGTGTCATATCCAAAAAAACCATTGCCAAAACTGATACTGAGGATTCTTCTTCTCTACTTTTTTTCCTAGGAGTTTTACATTTTCATGTCTTATGCTTAAGTTTTAGATTCATTTAGGATTAATTTTTGTGAGTGGTATAAGACAGGGTGCAATTTCATTTTTCTGCCTGTGTTTATTCAGTTTTCCCAACAGCATTGGTTGAAGGGATGTTCCTCAATGGATGTCTTGGCTCTTATCAAATATTAGTCAGCCATATATACAGGGATTTAATTCTGGGTTCTCTACGCCATTGGTCTATGTGTTTATTTTTATGGCTGTACCATACTTCTTAGTTACTATTAGTTTTGTAGTATGTGTGTCTATATGTATATAGACATATATGCGTGTCTATATGGGCTTCCCTGGTAGCTCAGTTGATAAAGAATCTGCCTGCAATGCAGGAGACCCCAGTTCGATTTCTGGGTCAGGAAGATCTGCTGGAGAAGGGATAGACTACTTCTTCTAGTATTCTTGGGCTTCCCTTGTGGCTCAGCTGGTAAAGAATCCACCTGCAATGCGGGAGACCTGAGTTTGATCACTGGGTTGGGGAGATGCCCTGGAGGAGGGAAAGACTACCCACTCCAGTATTCTGGCCTGGAGAATTCTATGAACTGTATGGTCCATGGGGTCACAAAGAGTCGGACACAATTGACTTTCACTTACATATGTATTTCTATTAGGAAGTGAGATGCATCCACTTTTGTTTTTTTCTCATGATTGTTGTCTATATTTAGGGTTTTATTTTATGGCTCCAAAAATTTTTAGGATTGTTTATTTCTGTAAAAAGTCCTATTGGACTTTTGACTGGGATTGTGGTTGTATGAATATTTAAATGATATTAACTCTTCTAATCTCTAAACATGGGATATCCCTCCATTTGGCTGTCTCTTCTTTGATGCCTTTCAGTAAAGTCTTGTAGTTCTTATTGTACAGATCTTTCAATTCCTCAGTTAAATTTATTTCTAGGTACTGTACAGGTTTTGTTGCTATAGTAAATGAGATACATTATTTTTCCAGATGTTTTATTTTTAGTGTACAGAAACACAACTGATTAGAGTTTTAATGAGGCTTTTTTTTAAAGACAACTTTCACAATACTTTATATAGTTCTTATTGAAGTATAGTTTTGTTTTTTGTTTTTTTACAATATTATGTTTCAGATGTTCAGTTCAGTTCAGTTGATCAGTTGTGTCTGACTCCTTGCAACCCCATGGACTACAGCACACCAGGTCTCCCTGCCTATAACAGCTCCTGGAGTTTATTCAAACTCATGTCCATCGAGTCAGTGATGACATCCAACCATCTCATTGTCGATCGTCCCCTTCTCCTCCCATGTTCAATCTTTCCCAGCATCAGGGGCTTTTCCAATGAGTCAGTTCTTCACATCAGGTGGCCAAAGTATTGGAGTTTCAGCTTCAACATCGGTCCTTCCAATGAATATTCAGGACTGACTTCCTATCCTTGCAGTCCCGGGACTCTCAAAAGTCTTCCCCAACACCACAGTTCAAAAGCACAAATTCTTCAGTGCTCAGCTTTCCTTATAGTCCAACTCTCACATCCATACATGACTAGTGGAAAAAGCATAGCTTTGATTAGATGGACCTTTGTTGGCAAAATAATATCTCTGCTTTTTAATATGCTGTCTAGGTTTGTCATAACTTTTCTTCCAAAGAGCAAGCATCTTTTAATTTTTTGGCTGCAGTCACCATCTGCAGTGATTTTGGAGCCCCCAAAAATAAAGTCTCTCACTGTTTCCACTGTTTCCCCATCTATTTGCCATGAAGTGATGGGACCAGATGCCATGATCTTAGCTTTCTGAGTGTTGGGCTTTATGCCAACTTTTTCACTCTCCTCTTTCACTTTCATCAAGAGGCTTTTTAGTTCTTCTTCACTTTCTGCCATAAGGGTGGTGTCATCTGCATATCTAAGGTTATTGATATGTCTCCTGGCCATCTTGATTCCAGCTTGTACTTCATCCAGCCCAGAATTTCTCATGATGTACTCTGCATATAAATTAAATAAGTAGGGTGACAATTTACAGCCTTGATGTACTCCTTTTCCTATTTGGAACCAGTCTGTTCTTCCATGTCCAGTTCTAACTGTTGCTTCCTGACCTGCATACAGATTTCTCAGGAGGCAGGTAAAGTGGTCTGGTATTCCCATGTCTTTAAGAATTTTCCACAGTTTGTTGTGATCCACACAGTCAAAAGCTTTGACATAGTCAGTAAAGCAGAAATAGATGTTTTTCTAGAACTCTCTTGGTTTTTGATAATCCAACAGATGTTGGCAATTTGATCTCAAGGTTACTCTGCCTTTTCTAAAACCAGCTTGAACATCTGCAAGTTCATGGTTTATGTAATGTTGAAGCCTGGCTTGGAAAATTTTGAGCATTACTTTACTACTGTGTGAATGAGTGCAATTGTGTGGTAGTTTGAGCATTCTTTGGCATTGCCTTTTTTGGGATTGGAATGAAAACTAACCTTTTCCAGTCCTGTAGCCACTGCTGAGTTTTCCAAATTTGCTAGCATATTTAGTGTAGCATTTTCACAGCATCATCTTTTAGGATTTGAAATAGCTCAACTGGAATTCCATCACCTCCACTAGCTTTTTTCATAGTAATGCTTCCTAAGGCCCACTTGACTTTGCATTTCAGGGTGTCTAGCTCTAGGTGAATGATCATACCATCTTTATTATCTGGATCATGGGGGTCTTTTTAGTACAGTTCTTCTGTGTATTCTTGCCACCTCTTCGTAACATCCCCCACTTCTGTTAGGTCCATACCATTCCTGTCCTTTATTGAGCTCCTCTTTGCATGAAATCTTCCCTTTAGTTCATTTCCGTCATTCATTCATGTCCAACTCTTTGTGACCCTATGGACCACAGTACACCAGGCCTCCCTGTCTATCACCAACTCCTGGAGTTTACCCAAACTCATGTCCATTGAGTTGGTGATGCCATCCAACCGTCTCATCCTCTGTTGTCCCCTTCTCCTCCTGTCCTCAATCTTTCCCAGAATCAGGGTCTTTTCAAAGGAGTCAGCTCTTCGCATCAGGTGCCCAAAGTATTGGAGTTTCAGCTTCCACATCAATCCTTCCAACGAACACTCAAGACTGATCTCCTTCAGGATGGACTGGATGGATCTCCTTGCAGTCCAAGGGACTCTTGAAGAGATCTCTAGTCTTTCCAATTCTATTGTTTTCCTCTATTTCTTTGCAGTGAACACTGAGGAAGGCTTTCTTATCTTTCCTTGCTATTCTTTGGAACTCTGCATTCAAATGGGAATATCTTTCCTTTTCTCCTTTGCTTTTTGCTTCTCTTCTTTTCACAGCTATTTGTAAGACCTTCTCAGATAACCATTTTGCTTTTTTGCATTTCTTTTTCTTGGGGATGGTCTTGATCCCTGTCTCTTGTACAATGTCACAAACCTCCATCCAGAGTTCTTCAGGTACTCTATCAGCTCTAATCCCTTGAATCTATTTCTCACTTCTGCTGTATAATCGTAAGAGATTTGATTTAGGTCATACCCGAATGGTCTAGTGGTTTTCCCTACTTTCTTCAATTTAAGTCTGAATTTAGCAATAAGGAGTTCATGATCTGAGCCATAGTCAGCTCTGTCTTGTTTTGCTGACCATATAGAGCTTCTCCATCTTCAGCTGCAAAGAATATAATCAGTCTGATTTTGGTATTGACCATCTGGTGTTGTCCATGTGTAGAGTCTTCTCTTGTGTTGTTGGAAGAGGGTGTTTGCTATGACCAGTGAGTTCTCTTGGCAAAACTCAATTAGCCTTTGTCCTGCTTCATTTTGTACTCCAAGGCCAAATTTGCCTGTTAATCCAGGTGTTTCTTGACTTCCTACTTTTGCATTCCAGCCCTTACAAAACAGTGATTCAATATTTTTATAGATATGCTTCATTTAAAGTTATTAAAAAACCAATGGCTGTACTTTCCTATGCTCTACACTATATTCTCATTGTATATATATTTTATACATGGTAGTCTGTATCTCTTAATTCCCTACCTCAAATTTTTTGCCTCTCTCCATCCCCCTCCCCTCTGTAATCACTTTTGTTCTCTATATCTGTGAACTGCTTCTGTGTTTATAGATATATTTTTTCCCTTGCTTTTTTTTTTAGATTCTACATATTAGTGATAATATAGAGTATTTAATTTTTCTTCCATTGTCTTATCTACTTTTCAAACTGTTGTAAGTTGCATATAAATGACTTTGAGACTTGAATATGTATCCTCTTGGATAGTTACATGGATATATTAACTGTATTGTAAGCTGAGTAAAGAAGGAAATTTAAAAACTGAATTAGCTTTCAAGGTAGGTCATTGTTTTTTCTCCAAATGTACATGTTATTAGTTATACTTACTACAATAGGCTATGGGTTTTTCTATAACTATGAAGAGTTAAGAAAGAAATGATTAAAAAATGAAGAGGGGTCTTTTTAGCACTCATGTGTTTAATGTTCAAAGTTTTATGTGTTTTTGGGTGTGCTAAACTGGATAACATTTTCATGAACTTTTTCATTCTCTGTTCTGATTTCATGCTTTAAGAAAGTAATAAGTTCATGGGTGGGTGTTTGCTTCACTACATGGCAGCATTGCTGGACCTAGAAATAAGCCATTCTTCTGATCAAGAATGCATGCCTTCCTTGGTTTTTCTGCACGTATATTGGGTTAGATTAGGAGTATACATATTTAGAATCTAGTAGAGATGAACTATATAGTTAATTTGGGTTACGCTGACCCTAAATTTTTATAATTTGATTTATCTCTTATAATCGTCATTCACTAGTAATTTCACTTGACAGTATATAATGGACCTCAACTACAAACAATGACTTTGTTACAGAAGTATTGCAATTTGAACATTCTGAGTTTTAAAAGTGTTCATTGGAAAAGATTTTTATACTGGA
Source organism: Cervus canadensis (assembly GCF_019320065.1). Classification (NCBI taxonomy): domain Eukaryota; kingdom Metazoa; phylum Chordata; class Mammalia; order Artiodactyla; family Cervidae; genus Cervus; species Cervus canadensis. The sequence goes on along the minus strand of NC_057399.1, from coordinate 60,643,431 downwards.
CTGAAAGGATTGAGAAAAAAAATAAACCATTCCTATCAAGTCTCTCCTCTTTTTATTGTTGCATGTTAAAAAGTTGATACAAAGTCAGTTTTGGACAAAGTGATTAGAAAAATATTTTGCTTTGACCAGGTCAATGTCAATTATACGTGATGTTCAGAAATTTCCAGAAAAGTCCCAAGGATGATAATCTCAGGTTAACTTTATCTGCTGGAATTATAAGAGGGAGCCTCAAAACATGGAATATTGGCTCCTTTCTCTTGACATTGCTGACTACACTCACCTGACTATAACCATGGTAAAGGGAGCCCAGTCCTGCCAGCAGCACCGTCCAAGAGACTGTCTGTGGTCGTGGTCACATATCCCATATTGCAGGATGTAATACTACTACCCACACGTGACAATCGAGTATTTAAAATGTGTCTAAAAAAAAAATAAAATGTGTCTAATGTGATTGAGGAAATGAACTTTAAATTTCTTTTAATTAAAATTAATGTGCATTAATATTTAACTTTGGTTAATGAAAAATTAACTTTAATACTGACATATGACCTAGCAGCTACAATATAGAGCAAGGAAACATGTTTTCCAATGTGTGAAAGCATATTAATTACTCGAAGTCAAGTGAAGCATTTTTAAATATGTGGCTTATGGGAGTCCACCTCAAAACTTCTGAAGCATGATCTTTGGAGAAAGAGTCCAGGAATTTGCTAACAAGGACACAGAGGAGTTCAATCATCCAGGAATTTAGGACTTGCCTCTGATTCTACTTACAGGAAGGTTTGCCCTGACCTAGAATGGCAGTGGCATCATGCCTCTCTCCAAACCCTTACTTTATGCTCTCCAACCCTGTGCTTAGGTTTTGCTCCCTACCCGCTTCTTCCCGCCTCTCTCAACTCCCCTCTTCCTCACTGTCCCCCCCATCTCCCTCCTCATTCTCTCTCTAAACTCTGTTACTGAAATGGATGTGCTGGGACTAAAATGGAGTAACAATTCATTCTGGGATTATTTTATTTCTATTCCTTTTACTACCATAAACCTGAGATGGAATACCTGAGTACTAAGTGGTATTACTTCTTGGGAATGGAATTAGGAATTAGAAGTGCTTTTTTTTTTTAAAAAAAAAAAAAAGGTTTTCCATATTTTGTAAATTTTACACATTGAACATAGATTACAAAGTTTTATAATAAAAGCCCTATAAAATGCTGCACTTAAAATCCATTTTATTTTAACATGCAGTGTAGATTTTAGTTTTCTCGTCATCTCATGCAAGTATGCTGATCTTCTTGATTAAGATGAGCACTAGGTACATTGTAAAATTCTTAAAAATTACAAAGGAACAAGCGAATCACAGGTGGTTCCTCAAGTCACCACAAAGGAACTTAAACTAAAGTCTTAAACTAAGGTCTTTGCAGATAATTAACATAAGACTATGCAGAAGTGGTTTAATGGCATGAGGAAGAGAGGATGGAGAAAATGTGGAAAAACTTAAACTCTAGTTGTATTTATGAGGTCCACATTCCAAGAGTGGGGTGACTCCTGGGAGCAAATGTCTTTTCCTGTGAGTTTTTAAATCAATTTAAATACGTGTTGCATTTCCAGCTCCTGTATTCACATTTCTACACCATATTTAACCAGTTACACCTAGACATAAATTCTATTAGCTCACTGTGTGTAATGTCACTGTTTTTACTTAGTGCATGACTCATGGGGAGATTGAGAATCTTTCTCTGAATTTGGACACCTGGGTGGTTGCCCAGGGATGCCTAATACATACTCTGCCACTTGGTAGAGAAAGGAGAGGTGGGCTGCACCAGCTATTTTGAAATATTGCAATTGCTAAAACTATTACTTTTATTTTTTATAAAATTTGCAAACATAGAAATGACAGTATGTATGCTTGCTTACATAGCACAAATGTCATTAAGAAGGTTCAATCACAGTTTAATGTGTTTTTTTCAAAGTCACTGATCAGGAGTTTTAATAGGGCTGATTGTGTTTAATCTTAAGGATATTTAACTGTCAAGGCCATTTAGGAAGTAGTAATCTAATATCAAGCAACTAGGCAGGGTTTTCTTAGTAGTTTATGATAACACTTGACATTTGCAGATTCCTGGGAAAAAAGAGACTCCATTTTTCATCCATTTCCTTCTGCAAATGTCAAAGCATGTAAATAATTCAGATGGAGATTTAGGGGGCTAAGTCTAAAGTATACACAGTAGTCTGAAAGCAGAAAGGAAAAACGTAGACAGTTATGAGCATTAGAATCTGTAAATTTTAGTCCAGGAAGTACAGATATCTGAAGGGAACGACACTGGTTGGAGAGTTAGGTGACCAGAATCCAGATCACCTTTTTTGTCCCCTGAACATGTGACTTGACCCTAGCAAACCTGAACCTCAGTTTATAAGATTAAGTGTCTAGTAACTAGACTGAACTCACACACTCAAATCAGTCCATGCTCTTATACAACTTGCTGTTACACCTTGAGTGATCATATGTCAAGTATTTTTGTTGTTTGTTCAGCTGACACACAGGATCCCTGAGAATTAAGGGTAGAATTCACATCTACAGCTTGAATCAGTGTATTTGCTCAAGGACACAGGGAAGCTCATGAATTTATCCTGGTTTCGATGTAATCACCAATTTGGGAAGAGTGATGATAAGAAATCTCTTCTCAGGAAGAGAACTCAGGAGTCGGTAGGAACAACTGTGACTCTTATTAGACTCCTTGCCATTGGGCTCTTGAGAGGACAGCCCTCAAACACCTTCCCCTTGGTTAGGTCTACTGAAAATAAGGGAAGTCAATAACGTCTGACTTCACTTGGTTGTCAGCCATACACATTCATTCATTAGAATGCTACTAACTTCTTTTTCACAGTTGACTGTAGAAGGTGGCTTTTCTGAAAGATAGCTTAAGTTTGGAAAGGTTATAATGTGATTCCTCTAAATTGAAACAGCACACTTTATACATCAAGTAGTCTTTCTTTGAGCTTAATAGCATTTCTTCTTTTATTGTAAACAATGACATATGGAAAAATGAATGAAATACATGCAGTTTAATAACTGAAGTGAAAATCCAAGAAACCAATGCTCAGAGCTGGAAAATAGTAAGGCTGTGTCCACACACCGCCTCTCACTGTTAGAGCCCTTCTGTAATAAATACTCTTAACTTTCCTTAGCACTTGGCGTTTTGTGTTTGTGTTCCTGAAAATAGATTGCCCTAATTTTGTATGAATAGAATCATAACAAAATAGTAACAAAATACTGTACTTTAAAAAAAAAATCTCCTTTTTTCTCAACATTAATGAATTTTCTTTATGTCGTTACATGATGCTATAGCTTCTTTGATACAATGCAGTACTCAGTTGATAGAATAGTTTTAATCCATTCTATTGTTGAACATAAATGTTTCAGCTTTGGGCTTTGCAGAGTAGTGTGCTCTGAGCATCGGTGTCCATGCTTAACCATACAGCATGTGCGTGCTGTATGTAGTATGTGCATCCTTGTACTTGTCTGCATCAGAATGTTAGGAAAGGAATTATTGGATAAGGAGACACAGATAGATCTTGGGAGATGTATCAAAAAAGTCCTTTGGAACTAAGATTCTCTATTTTGGAAGATATTGTGTATTAATTCAGTTACTTTAGCAAGACTGTTAAGGTTTTCAAGCTCTTTTTTTGTAAGTTCATTATATTACATACTTTCCTCAGAATATGTCCTTTCAATTCACTTTTAATTTTAAATGCTCTAGTATAAGCCTGGCTTTTAACATCCTCTTACATAGCATATTCAGTAATGCTCCTCTTTTTCATCTGTGACATTATTAACAGTTTTAGAGTCCTTTCTTTTTTTTTCTTTCCATTTTGAGTGGTTTGTCAAATTTAAAAAACTCTGCAAAGGTTTGCTTCTAATTTGTTAATCCTTCTATTATATATATAATTAGTTGATCTACAGTGTTTCAGGTGTACAACAAAGTGATTCAGTTTTATATGTGTATGTATATATGTATATATGTGTGTATGTATATATATATATATATATATATATGTATATACTTTTTTATATTATTTTCCCTTATAGGTTATTACAAAATGTTGAGTATAGTTCCTTATGCTATAAAGTTGGTCCTTGTTGGTTGTTGTTGTTGTCCAGTCGCTATGTTGTGTCCGACTTGTTGCAACCCCATGGACTGCTGCAAACCAGGCTTCCCTGTCCTTCATTCTCTCCCTGAGTTAGCTCAAACTCATGTCCATTGAGTCAGTGATGCCATCCAACCATCTCATCCTAAGTACAGTTCAGTTCAGTTCAGTTCAGTTCAGTCGCTCAGTCGTGTCCGACTCTTTGTGACCCCATGAATTGCAGCACGCCAGGCCTCCCTGTCCATCACAAACTCCCAGAGTTTACTCAAACTCATGCCCATCGAGTCGGTGATGTCATCCAGCCATCTCATCCTCTGTCGTCCCCTTCTCCTCCTGCCCCCAATCCGTCCCAGCATCAGGGTCTTTTCCAGTGAGTCAACTCTTCCCATGAGGTGGCCAAAGTATTGGAGTTTCAGCTTCAGCATCAGCCCTTCCAATGAACACCCAGGACTTATCTCCTTTAGGGTGGACTGGTTGGATCTCCTTGCAGTCCAAGGGACTCTCAAGAGTCTTCTCCAACACTACAGTTCAAAAGCATCAATTTTTTGGCACTCTGCTTTCTTCACAGTCCAACTCTCACATCCATACATGACCACATGAAAAACCATAGTCTTGACCAGACAGACCTTTGTTGGTAAAGTAATGTCTCTGCTTTTTAACAGAACTTTATTGTATATTTGAAAGTCACTAACAGAGAACCTTAAAAGTTCTCATCACAAGAAGAAAAATTGTAACCATATAAGGTGATGGACATTAACTGGATTTACTGTGGTAATCATTTTGCAGTATGAATAGAAAGCAAACCATTATGCTGCACTCTCAAAACTAATGCAAAGCTTTATGTCAATTATCCGTAAACCTGGAGAAATAATCAAATTCTCAAAACCAAACCAAACAACAACACACATGTTTTGGAGGCAGAAGTGAGGCAACAGCTCACTTTGCATCTCACCTTTGACGCAATGGGCCAGCTCCCAGCCCTGGCGTGAGCAGTGACTGCCTGCCGTGTCTCCGGCCATTCCCTCAGCCCCTCGACTCCTTCATGGGTGCATGTCTTCAGGTGCACAACCAGGAGCCCTGGCTTCTCCAGGTCACTCTGGTGACTGAGGCCAGAGGGGAAGAACCCCTGATGTGGGTTTCCATGCTGTCTCCAGCCTTGTGAGCTACATCTGGTTTTACTTTCTTGCACCTCTCCTCCATCTTTCCTTCCCAGCTCGCCCTGTGGACGTCAAGCTCTAACATCAGGTGTGAGAACAACACACATCTAGAGAGAGCTTCACCAGCTTCCATTTGTCTAGAAGGTCAAACTTTTTTTCCTCTTTTTTCTTAAATTCTGTTTTTTTCAATTGAAGTACAGCTGATTAACAATGTTGTGCCAATATATACTGTACAGCAAAGTGACTCAGTTTTACACATATGTATTCTTCTTTTTAAACATTATTTTCTGCTATGGTTCACCCCAGGAGATTGAACATAAGTTCCCTGTGCTATGCGGTAGGACCTTGGTAGGGTCAAACTTCATTATATACGGATTCTAGTGGTTTTGTCTTTCTGTCTGGTCTCTGATTTGAGCAGAGAAACTATACATTTTTCTTTCTTTAAGTTTTGCTTTATCTGCCATCCACTGCTTTGTAGCTGATATTTTGTTATATGCTTAATTTTGATTATAACTGTGTCTTTGATTCATTTCAAACATGGGATGCTTAGTGTTTTGTAGTTGATATCTTTTTTCTAAAAAGTTACATTGTCAAAAAATATGCTCTGTATGATGCAAACTTTTGAAAGTTGTTTTATAACTTTATGTCTACTACATGATGAATCTTTGTAAATGTTCCTATGTGCTCAAGACTAATATATTCTCTGCTGTAATTTGTGATACAAATTTGTAATACATATAATTAGTAATGTCAATTGTTGACATAGTTGCATTAAATCTCCCACTTTTTGTATTTTTATGTAGTTACTTAGGTGTCTAACAGTTTTTGCTTTGTGTATCTTAGGGCCATTTTATTAATACTTTTTGTGTCACTCCTCTATATTATAGACATCTCCCATTTCTCCTGATGAAAACTCCTCATACCTTAAAGTTGTGACTCCTATTCCACTGCCACTTGGTACTATTTCTCTGTGATCTCAGGATCCATGTAGATCCTCCTAATATTGTGGCCATTCTGGGTGCCCTCTTTCAGTGGTTTTCTACATTTACTCAAGGAACTCACTTGTCTTAGTCCTTGACTGTAAGCCCTCCAGGATATCAAAGGCAAACTCCTCCCTTGGCATCTTTTGAGGTCACGAAGAGTCGGACATGACTGAGCGACTTCACATTCACTTTTCACTTTTATGCTTTGGAGAAGGAAATGGCAACCCCCTCCAGTGTTCTTGCCTGGAGAATCCCAGGGATGGGTTTGCACAGAGTCGGACACGACTGAAGTGACTTAGCAGTAGCAGTAGCAGTTCTAACACCACTAATCATCTCTTGCCATCTCTCCTCACCCATATCCAAGTTTCCACTTTCCCTCAAACACCTTAAGTCTTTCTTCTCACTTAACTTCTATACAGGCAAAATCACTATGAACACCACCTGATATTTGTGTCATATTCCCAGTCCCTCTCTTCCTTCATCTCAATTGCTTATGTAGGTACAATGCTGGTTAAACCCTCCTACTGCTTGCCTGAATGCACTTATCTAAAGATGGTTGGAGAAGAATAACAGGTATGGTGACTGGTTGCCCTTTAAATCCATGACCATGAGCCTCAAATGGGCTTTAATTATTGCTCAGAAACCCTCTATTCCTCTGTATTCACTCTTTCTCTGGGCAAGTTTTTCACTTCTTTCCTCTTCTCAACCCTACGTATTCTCGTCCATGTTTACTCTCAGGTGACAATCTTGTTCTCTACTTCACCATGAAAATTAAAATACTGAAAAGTAAATACCCCTAATCCTTGGTCATTAGCAAGCAGACATCCCAGTTCCTGTGTCTTTTGCTGTGTATTTGGACTTCCCTCACCAAAACCCAGTCCTGGTTGAATCTAGCACTCCAAGAATTCTACAGTTGTGCCAGAGCAGATTAATCAATTGGACAGACACACATCCATGCTCACTAGTCTACCTAAATTCGTGATCACAAACCAGCTCCAGCAGTCTTGGGTGTCTGATGCTTCTCATGCTTTGGGCTAGTCACATCTCTGTGACTCTATCAGGCTCTGAGCTGCTGAGTTGACACCTTCTTCTCCTCAATCTCAGACAATAGCTCTGCTTTTTTTTTTTTTAATTGAAATATAATTGACATACAACATGACAATAGTTTTGGCATTTTGTGTACATTGTGAAGGGTTTCCCTGGTAGTTCAGCTGGTAAAGAATCTACCTGCAATGCCGGAGACCCTGGTTTGATTCCTGAGTTGGGAAGATCCCCTGTAGAAGGGACAGGCTGCCCCCTCCAGTATTCTTGGGCTTCCCTAGTGGTTCAGATGGTAAAGAATCTGCCTGCAATGTGGGAGACCTGGGTTCAATCCCTGGGTTGGGACGATGCCCTGAAGGAAGGCATGGTAACCCACTCCAGTATTCTGGCCTGGAGAATCCCCATGGACAGGGGAACCTGGCAGGCTATAGTTCAGGGGTCACAAAGACTTGGGCATGACTGAGCGACTAAGCACAGCACAGCATGCGTTGTGAAACGATCACCACAGTAAGTCTAATTGCGTTCTGTCACCACACGAAGTTATAGAATTTTCTTGTGATATGAAGTTTTAAGATTTAAGAGTAGCTTTCACATTTGCAACATGATATCACTGAAGATAGTCATCATGCTGTATTTATATCAGCATAACTTATTCTGTTTATAACGGAGTTTGTACCTGTTGGTCCTCTTCACCCATTTTACCCACTGACTCACCTCCTCTCTGGTAACCACCAGCCTGTTCTCTGGAACTGAGTTTCATTTTTTAGATTCCACATATAAATGAAATCGTATAGAATATGTCTCTGTCTGACTTACTTCATTTAGCATGTTTTCAAAGTCCATCCATGTTGCCACAAATAGGAGCATTTCATTTTTTACGGATGGTTAATATTCCATTGTAGATATATATTTATATATATGGAATATATAATAAATCTTTATTTATCCACTGACAGACACTTAGGTTGTTTCCTTCTCTTGGTTATTGTCGATAATGTTGCAGTGAACACAGCAATGCACATATGTATTTTCTGAATAAGTGTTTTTGTGTTTTCTTCAGTTAAATATCCAGAAGTAGAATTGCTGAATCATATGGTAGTTCTATTTCTAACTTTTTTCAGGAACCTCCATACTGTTTTCCACATTAGTGGCTGTACTAATTTACATTCCTACCAATAGCATATGAGAATTCCCTTTTCTCCACATCTCTGCCAACACTTGTTATTTCCTATCCTTTTGATAATAGCCATTCTTCGAGGTGTGAGGTAATATTTTGCTATGGCTTTGATTTGCATTTTCCTGATAATTAATGATGTTGAGCATCTTTTCATATGCCCATTGACCATTTGGATGTCTTCTGTTCTGAAAAATGTCTATTCAGATCCTCTGCCCATTTTTTTTTTATTTAATTGTTTTTTGTAATTGAGCTGTAAGAATTGTTTATACAGTTGACCCTTGAACAACTCAAGTTGAGGTACCAGTCCTCCATGTAGTTGTAAATTGGCACATAACTTTAGAGTTGGCCCTTTATATCCACAATTCCCCATCTGCAGATTCAACCAACAGTATATTGTGTAGTCCTGTAGTAAGTATTGATTGAAAAAAAAACCCATGTAAAAGTAGACCTGTGAAGTTCAAACCCACATTGTTCAAGTGCCAAAAATATATTTTGGATATTAGCCCTTTATTGGATATATGACTTGCAAGCATCATCTCCCATTCAGTAGATTACCTTTTAATTTTGTTGATTGTTTCATTTGCTGTGGAGAGGTCTTTAGTTTGATATAGTCACATTTATTTTTCCCTTTGCTACCATTGCCTTTGGAGTCAACTCCAAAAAATTGCTAGATTCATGTCAAGGAGCTTTCCAATGATGTTTTCTTGAGTTTAATGGCCTCTGATCTTATATTCAAGTCTTTAATCCATTTGAGTAAACTTCTGTGTATGATGTAAGATAGTGTTCCAGTTTCATTCTTTTTCATGTGATTTTTCAGTTTTCTGAGACCGTTTATTGAAGAGACTGTTCTTTCGCCATTGTATATTCTTGCCTCCTTTGCTGTAGATTAATTGACTATATATGCATGGGTTTATTTCCGGGCCCTCTATTCTGTTCCATTGATCTGTGTGTTGTTATGCTAGTACCACACTGTCTTGATTACTATACTTTTAATATAGTGTAAAATCAGGGTACATGATGCCTCCAGCTTTGTTCTTCTTTCTCAAAATTGTTTTTGCTATACAGGATCCTTTGTGGTTCCATTCAATTTTTAGAAATATTTGATCTACTGCTGTAAAAAAAAATGCCATTTTTATTATGAATGGGTGTTGAATTTTGTTCAATACTTTTCTGTATCTGTTGAGATCTTTGTGTGACTTCTTTTGTATTCCTCATTTTGTTAATTCCAGGTATCATGTTGATTATTTTGAATGTTGAACCATCCTTGCACCCCTGGAATAAATCCCAATTGATTGTGGTGTATGATCCTTTTAATGTATTGTTGAATTTAATTTGCTCATATTTTTTTCAAAGATGAATATTTTTAAGATGGACCTCATAAGCCACTAAACACCTTAACAACAAAGAAACAAGATACACAAGCAAAAATCAGAAGAAATAGAAGGCAAAAGAAAACAATAAACAGTTATAGGGAGACATATTAACATTTCTCTGAGAATATTTTATCGGGTGCAGAAAAAATGAGAATAGGAGCATCTTGAATGATGTCATTACTAGTTTAAATAGAGTAGATTTATATTTAAATTATATTAATCATACCCTACACAAATATATTTAAATTTTTGTATCTCATATGTTGTTAAATGTCCATAGGACATTTAGAAAAACTGGCAAAAAGATACACATTACTAAATTTCAAAGAGTAGAATTCTTTTTTGGTATATGTGTGTTTCATTTACACATTTACACATATACACATATATTATTTTTGCAATTATTTTCTATTATGAGTGAGTGAGTGAGTGAAAGTCACTCAGTCATGTCCAACTCTTTGCGACCCCATGGTCTATACAGTCCATGGAATTCTCCAGGCCAGAATACTGGAGTGGGTAGCCTTTCCCTTCTCCAGTGGATCTTCCCAACCCAGGGATAAAATCCAGGTCTCCTGCATTGCAATCAGATTCTTTGCCAGCTGAGCCACCAGGGAAGCATTTTCCATTATAGATTATTACAAGATATTGACTATAGTTCCCTGTACTATACAGTAAATCTTTGTTGCTTGTTGTATATCAGTATTTTATATGAGAAATCTAGTATTCTGTTCATACTAAGTCAAACAAGTGGAATCAAAATGTCATAAATTTTTAGTCAGGCAAAAATTTTATGTTTTCTAAAATATATATATTATACATATTCTTTATGTATATGTATACAAAAGCTTTTCTACTATGCTTGATAAAGACTTGAGAAAAAACATCAAAAGAAAAAAAAAAGAGAGATGGAGAAATTGGAAAACAAGTCAAATGAAATAGGAACACTGAATATGAAGTAGAAAAAGTGAAACAAACTGGATAAAAGTAAAAGATCTTCATATAGACCAGTTATTTTTAAACATGACTGCTCATTAGAGACATACCTGGAGCTCTGGCCAAAAAAGAAAATGTCTGGACATTCTTATTTTTCAAAAAAATGCCAAGATAATTCTGATATGCTTTTGGATTTTAAAAATTGAAGACAGATTTTTCTATTAAATGGTAGTTTTGATGATATAGAATTCTATAATTTTTCTGTTGACCAATCATGATACAATGGTATTGAGTAATAGTTGCATAATAACAATAGTAAAAGATATCTATCAGCTTTCACAATCACAAACCAGACCCACCTCCCCAAAAAAAGATAATTACAATTGCAAGTCACAAAGGGAACATGATTAACCTAACAATATAAAATAATAACATGCAATTTGGGGGGGAGTCAAACAGAGTGATGTGGTAAGTGGAGGAGCATACATGCACATTTTCATTTGTTCAACCAGTCTATGTCTTTTAGTTGGTGCATTTAATCCATTTACACTTAAGGTAATTATCGATATGAATGACCCTATTACTGTCAATCTTTTTTTTTTTTTATTTTTTTAATTTTTTTATTAGTTGGAGGCTAATTACTTCACTACATTTCAGTGGGTTTTGTCATACATTGATATGAATCAGCCATAGATTTACACTTATTCCCCATCCCGATCCCCCCTCCCACCTCCCTCTCCACCCGATTCCTCTGGGTCTTCCCAGTGCACCAGGCCCGAGCACTTGTCTCATGCATCCCACGTGGGCTGGTGATCTGTTTCACCATAGATAGTATACATGCTGTTCTTTTGAAATATCCCACCCTCACCTTCTCCCACAGAGTTCAAAAGTCTGTTCTGTATTTCTGTGTCTCTTTTTCTGTTAAGCATATAGGGTTATCGTTACCATCTTTCTAAATTCCATATATATGTGTTAGTATGCTGTAATGTTCTTTATCTTTCTGGCTTACTTCACTCTGTATAAGGGGCTCCAGTTTCATCCATCTCATTAGGACTGATTCAAATGAATTCTTTTTAACGGCTGAGTAATATTCCATGGTGTATATGCACCACAGCTTCCTTATCCATTCATCTGCTGATGGGCATCTAGGTTGCTTCCATGTCCTGGCTATTATAAACAGTGCTGCGATGAACATTGGGGTGCACGTGTCTCTTTCAGATCTGGTTTCCTCAGTGTGTATGCCCAGAAGTGGTATTGCTGGGTCATATGGCAGTTCTATTTCCAGTTTTTTAAGGAATAGGAATCTCCACACTGTTTTCCATAGTGGCTGTACTAGTTGCATTCCCACAACCAGCTGTAAGAGGGTTTCCCGTTTATTCTCCACAGCCTCT
>NC_057399.1:60613331-60631139 GCF_019320065.1 Cervus canadensis | reverse complement strand
ACTGAAAAGTAAATGGATTTAAAATATGCAAGACTCATATTTGCATTTTATTATTCATAACCTCAAAGGTATGATCTTGACTTGCAATCAACCAACCCAAGGAACAAGGACATAAGGTAGACCAGGAGTCTGAATTCCAAGAGGAAAGATTACAACAGGAGAAGATTCAACTCATTATTAAAATCAGATTTCTAGTAAATTTATTTTTTCACATCTTTTACTCACAAAATTGTTATCTGATATTATTTAAAGGAAATAAACATGAATCCACATGTCTTTCCAACAAACACACACAGGCTGCCTACCTAGCACCAGGCTCTGCCCTAGGAACTGACAAAATCCCTGACTTCAGAGAGCTAATGTTTTAGACAGAGGAGCTGGACCCAAGGAAGAAAGACTCAGCAAATAAAAAGGTTAAAAATGTACAGTGAGTGAAGTGATTGTAAGTGCTCTAGACAAGCCTGGAACCTGGCAAACCAGGGCTGCTGGGGTCCAAGGGCAGGCTCCTCTATGTGTGGTGGTTAGGACATGTCTCTCTGTTGGTGACATTCAAACAGAGGCGAAGAGGAGCATGTAAGTCTCCTGGACAGAGGAGGAACATTTTCCAGACAAAGATAAATGCAAGATCAAAGGTGTTTAAGTAGGAAAGAGCTTAGCATGTTTTAGGAAACTGCAAAGAGGCCAGAGAGATGGAGACCAGTGAGTTGGTAGGAGATAAGAAGATGGCCAATGAGATAGCACCTCAGGCCAGTCAGAATGGCCATCATAAAAGCCTGCAAATGATAAATGTTGGAGAGGGTGTGGAGAAAAGGGAACCCTTCTGCACTCTAGCTAGGAATGTAATCTGGCGCAGCCACTACAGAAAACACTATGGAAGTTTCTTAAAAAACTAAAAATAGAGCTACTGATGACCCAGTAATCCCACTCTCAGGCATATAGCTGGAGAAAATCATAATTTCAAATCATAATTTGAAAAGATATATCCACACCAATATTAACAGCAGCACTATTTACAATGGCCAAGAGATGGAAGCAACCTAAATGTCCATCAGCAGCAGAATGGATAAAAGAGATGTGGTACATATGTACAATCGAATATTATTCAGCCATAAAAATATTGAAATGATGCTATTTGCATCAACATGGATGTACCTAGAGATTATTCTATTAAGTGAAGTCAGCCAGACATAGAAAGACAGATATCACATGATATTGCTTATATGCAGAATCTCAAAAAATGATAAAGTGAACTTCATTACAAAACAGAAAGAGACTCACAGACATAGTTGGTTACCAAAGGGGGAAAGTAGGGAAAAGGAGAGTTATGGAGTTTGGGATGGACATGCACACACTGTTAGATTTAAAATGGATAACAAACAAGGACCTATATGCAGCACATGGAATTCTGCCCAATATTCTGTAATAACCTAAATGGGAAAAAAATTGAAAAAGAATCAGCTCAGTTCAGTCGCTCATTCGTCTCCGACTCATTGCAATCCCGTGAATCGCAGCACGCCAGGCCTCCCTGTCCATCACCAACTCCCGGAGTTCACTCAAACTCATGTCCATTGAGTCGGTGATGCCATCCAGCCATCTCATCCTCTGTCGTCCCCTCCTCATCCTGCCCCCAATCCCTCCCAGCATCAGGGTCTTTTCCAATGAGTCAGCTCTTTGCATCAGGTGGTCAAAGTATTGGAGTTTCAGCTTCAGCATCAGCATCAGTCCTTCCAATGAACACCCAGGACTGATCTCCTTTAGGAGATCTCCTTGCAGTCCAAGGGACTCTCAAGAGTCTTCACCAATACCACAGTTCAAAAGCATCAATTTTTCGGCACTCAGCTTTCTTCACAGTCCAACTCTCACATCCATACATGACTACCGGAAAAATCATAGCTTTGACTAGACGGACCTTTGTTGGCAAAGTCAAGCCTCTGCTTTCTAATATGCTGTCTAGGTTGGTCATGGCTTTTCTTCCAAGGGGCGAACATCTTTTAATTTCATGGCTGCAATCACCATCTGCAGTGATTTTGGAGCCCACAAAAATAAACTCTGACACTGTTTCCACTGTCTCCCCATCTATTTCCCATGAGGAGATGGGACCCGATGCCATGATCTTAGTTTTCTGAATGTTGAGCTTTAAGCCAACTTTTTCACTCTCTTCTTTCACTTTCATCAAGAGGCTCTTTAGTTTTTCTTCATTTTCTGCCATAAGGGTGGTGTCATCTGCATATCTGAGGTTATTGATATTTCTCCCAGCAATCTTGATTCCAGCTTGTGCTTCTTCCAGCCTAGCGTTTCTCATGATGTACTCTGCATATAAGTCAAATAAATACAGTGACAATGTACAGCTTTGATTACTCCTTTTCCTATTTGGAACCAGGGAGGAAGAAAAAAACGTGCCACTCTCTGCAGGTCTTTTCTGGACTATACTGGATTCACCTCTGCCACCACGGTCCAGCCTGTGCCCCTTCCTCATGTCAGGACCCTGGCTCCCTTAGCACCTGACGACTTACACGCTGCTTCCCTGGGAAGGTGGAGGCGATACACGTGGTGACTGAGGGCCCAGCCAGGAGGCGGGAAGCCGCCCCCAGGATCGTGCTCCCTCAACTGGACCCTGGTACATCTAAGATCTCCCTGTTCAGGGCTGCAAACAGGAAAACAAAGGCTGCCTCTGTGCTCTGTACTTTAGGGTCAAGAATAAAAAATCAAGATAAGAGACTAAAAGCTAATTATAGCTATTTCAAATTTATACCATTTTTTTTTTAGGAGAAGAGACATAATTCCTTTCTAATGGCAGATTCATCACAGAAATTAGATAGAAAAAAAACCCCAAATCCAAAATTTCAGCTGCTCATCCCAGTTACTCTTCAAAGTTTATTATTAGCAGGATTTGACTCATCTCATTTTAAATTACTCCAACACCTCACCTAATCATTTTTTTAAACTATATCTCATTTTAATACTCTCAGTTGTGGCAAAATTTCTAACCCAGAGCCTGAAATTTTCTTTAGCTTGGTGTCAGCCCATTGCTCTTGATTACACCTGTTGTCTTTCTCACACCAAGGTGGGTACAGAGTACATCTTCAGGAGATAACATCAGATTGTCACCTGGTGGCCCAAGACAGGATACAGAGTTATGAGCCAGCTCCATACCATTTCCCTTATGAAGCAAATGATAATACTTAAAACACTGCATTTATGTCTGTTCGTTTCCGCTGAAAATTTCCAGTGGTCTCTATGATCCACAGAATTAAATTCAATTTGCTTTGTTTGGGATTCAAGGCATATTGCAAACTTGTTCTTAGTTCATGTTTCTAGCCACAGCGTCCACTATTTAATTATAAAAAAAAAGTTCCACAAATAACAAACCAATCTCTTGAATTTTCTTGAAATATTCTTTGTGGATTTTTTATGTTGTTTAAGAATGTGCTTTTTCTGATTATAGTTTTTCTTCAATTTTAAACATGTACAGTGAATGATTGAAAAAAAGAAGGAAGAGAGAAAGGAAGAAAGAGTTTTAAGGACACAGTAAAACCAGAGAAGTACAGACTGCCAGTTAACATCAGAAAATATTTAACATGGCTAACAGAGGAAGAAATGTAAACTTTACCTCCAATAACATGCTACTTATTAACCTATCATAGTGATTAAAATTTTTTAAAGAATGCTATTCTGTAATTATACATATTGAATAATTTCTTAGCCAACACCTTGTTAGTAAGTAACTTGGTTATTTAAAATGTTCTCCATTTTGCTTCTCTGTCATCTCCCTGGAAGACTTGTCTGTAACAGGAAATTCTGAAAGCAGCCACGGGGACTTGGGACGCACCAAGCTGCCCTCCAGAATGTGTTGAGCGCCACCCTCACTCAGGGCTGGTAGGCAGAGTGGTGTATTATATGCACTGCACGAAGTTTCCAGGCCAGAAAGAGTCTCGGAGGATAAGAGAGCTGGGTGGCCAAAATGTGGGCCATGTTGTGCTCTGTAAGCTCCATGTCCTGTTAGAAGTCTAGTCTCTTTTCATCTTTGCTATTTTCATTAAAAGCGACACTGAACCTAGATGTCCATCAATAGATGAACGGACAAAGAAGATGCGGTACATATATATACAATGGAATGTTGCTCAGCCATGAAAAGGAATGAATTTGAGTCAACTGAACTAAGGTGGATGAAACTAGAGCTTGTAATACAGACTGAAGTTAAGTCAGAAAGAGAAAAACATATCATATATCATACATTATATTGTATCATGTATCATAAATCATTTCAAGTATCATATATTAACAAATATATATATGGAATCTAGAAAGATGGTACTGATGAACCTATTTGTGGGCGGGAATACAGATTCAGCATAGAGAACAGACTCATGGACACAGACCTGGAAGGAAAGAGTGGGACAAATAGAGAGAGTAACACTGAAAAATATACATTACCATATGCAAAATAGATAGCTAGGTGGGAAGTTGCTGTTACACAGGGAACTCAACCCTGTGCTCTGTGACAACCTAGAGGAGTGGGAGTGGGTGAGCGATGGGAGGGATGCTCAAGGAGGGGGGACATGTGTATACCTGTGGCTGATTCATGTTGTATGGCAGAAACCAACACAACATCGTAAAGCAATTATCTGCCCACTGAAACCACATTTAAAAAGCTAGTATGTATAAAATAAATAAGCTACAAGGGTATATTTAACAGCACAAGGAATATAGCCAATAGTTTATAATGACTTTCAGTGGAATATAATCTACAAAAATATTGAATCACTATGCTGCACACCTGAAGACTAATATTATTGTTAATCAACTATACCTCAATAAAAATTAAAATACTTTATCTTAAAAAAAGATTAAAAGTTTTGGGAAGATGAAATTATGAAGTTGCCTGAAAAATGGCAGAAGATAGTGGAACAAAATGCTGAATATGTTGTTCAATAAAGTTTTTGGTGAAAACTTTTTTAAAAAAAGCAACACTGAGACCCCCATCTTCCCCAGAGCCTCAGTATCAGTGCTGGGGTTGTGTCATCATAAGTGGAAACCTGGTTCTCCTTGACACAGCTTCTTACTCTCAAAATAGTGAATCATGCTTATATCAGGAAACTAGTTTGAAGTTATTTTTGCATTCTGATTCAATTACATGTTTTTCTTATATACAACCAGTTGTCCCAACATCATACATTGAATCATGTATTATTATTAGAAAACTGGCTTTTATGATACTTAATTTTACCCATATATGGTTAGATTGAATATTGTTGTTACAATATTTTACTGTCTATTAATGAAAACCTGACATCATTTTTCTTCTTTTAAAATGTACACCTTATCTTTGACAAAGGAGGCAAGGATATACAATGGAAAAAAGACAACCTCTTTAACAAGTGGTGCTGGGAAAACTGGTCAACCACTTGCAAAAGAATGAAACTAGAACACTTTCTAACACCATACACAAAAATAAACTCAAAAATGGATTAAAGATCTAAATGTAAGACCAGAAACTATAAAACTCCTAGAGGAGAACATAGGCAAAAACACTCTCGACATAAATCACAGCAAGATCCTCTGTGACCAACCTCCCAGAATATTGGAAATGAAAGCAAAACTAAACAAATGGGACCTAATGAAACTTAAAAACTTTTGCACAACAAAGGAAACTATAAGCAAGGTGAAAAAGACAGCCCTCAGATTGGGAGAAAATAACAGCAAATGAAGCAACAGACAAAGGATTAATCTCAAAAATATACAAGCAACTCCTGCAGCTCAAATCCAGAAAAATAAATGACCCAATCAAAAAATGGGCCAAAGATCTAAACAGACATTTCTCCAAAGAAGACATACAGATGGCTAACAAACACATGAAAAGATGCTCAACATCACTCATTATCAGAGAAATGCAAATCAAACCTCAATGAGGTACCATTACACACCAGTCAGGATGGCTGCTATCCAAAAGTTCTACAAGCAATAAATGCTGGGAGAGGCTGTGGAGAAAAGGGAACCCTCTTACACTGTTGGTGGGAATCAAACTAGTACAGCCACTATGGAAAACAGTGTGGAGATTCCTTAAAAAAACTGGAAAATTAGAACTGCCATATGAACCCAGCAATACCCACTACTGGGCATACACACTGAGGAAACCAGATCTGAAAGGAACACGTGCACCCCAATGTTCATCGGCAGCACTGTTTATAATAGCCAGGATCATGAAGCAACCTAGATGCCCCACAAGCAGATGAATGCGATAAGGAAGCTGTGTACATATACACCATGGAATTTTACTCAAAGCCGTCAAAAAGAATTCATTTGAACCAGTCCTAATTGAGATGGGATGAAATGGAGCCCCCTTTATTACAGAGTGAAGTAAGCCATAAAGATAAAAGGAACATTACAGGCATACTAAACACATATATATGAATTTATAAAGATGGTTAACGATTAACCCTATATGCAAAACAGAAAAAGAGACACAAATACAGACAGACTTTTGAACTCTGTGGAGAAGGTGAGGGTTGGGGATGTTTTCAAAAGAACAGCATGTATTACATATCTATGGTGAAACAGATTCACCAGCCCAGGTGGGATGCATGAGACCAAGTGCTTGGGCCTGGTTTGCACTGGGAAGACCCAGAGGAATCGGGTGGAGAGGGAGGTGGGAGGGGGGATCGGGATGGGGGAATAAGTGTAAATCTATGGCTGATTCATATCAATGTATGACAAAACCCACTGAAATGTTGTGAAGTAATTAGCCTCCAACTAATAAAAAAATTAAAAAAAAAAAAAGCCTCAGCCATTTTTACACTCTATTTTCACTGATATATTCTGGAATAATTCAGTTGGAATGTTCATTGCAATTGTACTTATATTTACACTTAATTTTAGAAGAAATAAAATGTTTGTTATATTCTGCTTGCCTTCTAGGAAAAAAGATTTCCTTTCATTAAATTCTGTTTTTATGATCCTTAGGGATACCTAATACTTTTCTTTCACATAACACCTGCACATTTCTTTTTAAAGTTACTTATAATTGTTTTAAAATATATTCTGTTTATTAATAGAGTCTGTTTTTATTATATTTTCCAGAAGTTGTTGCTGGCATATGAAGTTATTGATTTTTAAATAATTTTCAACCAGGCTCTTCGCATATATTTTAAGTGTTATTAATAATTTTTCAGGTGCTTGCCTTGGATTTTGCAGACATACAATTATATTTCTTAGAAGCATTGTCCATGGAGTGCAAACGCTGCACAAAGGCAAGCACAGCTGTTACACATCAAGAGACCCAAATGCTCGACTTCCCTCCAACTTCTCCTCCCAAAAGCTAAACAATATAAGTTCACTGCAACAGCAAAATGGAACTCATGTCTGATCGCACACCTGTAATGTAGATTCGTAGGAAGAACAGGTCAGGTTTAGGTAACTGTTGATAAAATCCACTGACAAATAACTTGAGCTCCCACAGTCCGCTCAGGGCACAAAGCAGTGGCTTCAGAACAGTGGGTCAGTACCCTCTGTCTAAATTCCACATATATGCATTAATAATCAATATTTGTTTTTAGAAAGACGGCACTGATGATCCTAGATGCAAGACAGCAAAGGAAATACAGACGTAAAGAACAGACTTTTGCATTCAGTGGGAGAAGGCGAGGGTGGGATGATTTGAAAGAATAGCATGGAAACATGTATGTTACCATATATAAAACAGATGACCAGTGCAAGTTAGAGGCATGAAGCAGGGCACCCAAAGCCGGTGCTCTGGGACAACCCAGAGGGATGGGGTGGGGAGGGAGGTGGAGGGTTTAGTATGAGGGGACACATGAATACCTGTGGCTGATTCATGTTGAAGTATGGCAAAAAGTCATCACATTATTGTAAAGGAACTATCCTCCAATTAAAATGAATTAAAAAAAAAAAAAAGAACAAGCTTATTGAGCAGTGGGTCAACAAGGTGTTCCTGTGATCAGCAGCTATATTTTGAAAGCATCCCCAACATACAAATAAATGCTTCACAAAATATAGGCTTATGGCACCTGTCACTGCAGTTCTGCTGATAACATCACTTCTTGCTCGCCAGTCTTTCTGTGGTGCCCAGTGTAAGAGGAACACAGGAGCAGATGAAGTGGGCAGAGGAGGCCCTGTCCAGGGTGCTGAACTGCGCTCTCCCTCCCACCAAGCTCTTCAGAACTCACTCAAAATCATGAGCTAGTCCACTGAGAGCCACGCTGCTGGGTTACTCACCCAATCTTGGTACCAGCTCTTTAGATGATCTGCTAGGAAATTCTGTGTTTCTCCTTGATTTCCATTATGTATAAACTGTGAATTATATTGACAATGCTGCTGTATTTATAAGGAAGCAGTATTTCTCAAATAAAAATCTGCACCCTGGTAGAGTAAGAAATTCTGACTGTATTACATAAATTCCCATGAGTCACTGCCTATACCTCTATTTTAAAACTAGACCACATACTCATTTGTTTCCTAAGTACCTGTTAGACTGAGCTCTTCAAGGGCAGAACTGGGTTGGCTCTTTAGAATTTTTTACATAATACTGGAATCATAATAGGTGATTAATCTAAGATTTTTTTTTTAAATCTAGGATCTTTGAAGAAAAAAGCAAGGCAAGACAACTCAAAGCAAAAGAAAATAAGGAAGCAACTGGCTATAAACAGGCCAGGTATACAGACTTAAGAGGGGGGAGAAAATGATTTTATACCCTTATGCCCTCTTTTCTATCCTAACCATACTAACTTTGAGAAACAAGAAATGAGAGAAAAGCATAGTTTTATGTGGTGATGTTAGGCAGAGATGGTAGCTAGAGCCTTGGCGCAGCTTCTCCCGCCCATCAGCTTGTGTATTTTCAGTGAGCAGCGTGACAGGCATGTGAACATCTGAGGCACAATGACACACGGAGGTCCTGACAATCCAAAAAGATCTGTCAGTGACTGTGAGGTGAGCATCTTTGTGTTTGAGCCAATCTTTCTCAGATAAATGACTCATTATGGCAGTAGGACATTATGGGAATTTTAAACTCTTCAACTGTCTTAAAACAATTCATATCACAGACATCCGAATTTCAGTTGTAGGACTGAGAAAAAACTAAAGAAGCATGTTTAGTAGATCTGTAAGTCATATCAACTGAACATATAAACAAGCTCACTCACAGACTCATGTTATAGAAAGTACCACAAACATGTTGCATACTCAAGCTCTGCTGTGGGATCGTGCTTATTCTGACAGATGGAACTAACAGAGAGCATCTGAAAATGCAGATTGTGATTTAGGTGAAAAAAGAAAGAGATTCAATCACTAATCACAAATTCACGTAGATTTTAACCTAACACTTAAAATCCTTTCTTCTTGTAGTATAGTCTCCACATCTTGTTTCTATTAGGACTCTAGTTCTCAACATCCCTTTGGCACTTATTTTGGTTGAACACAGTACGTTCAAAGGACAGAACAGTCATTGAAAAACACACAGGGAGGCAGAATTGTCATCCAAATTTCTCTAGAGAATTATATTTGGTCTCTTTCACTGGAATCCATGTGCACTTCTCCAGAATCCATCAGCTAGTTTAAAAGCCATCAGCTTTGTCATAGACCACTGTGGTTTTACAAAATTTCAATATCCATCTGTGCAAAGATAATATTTTCACACTATCTATTTTAAAAAGTCCTGGAAAAGAGATTTGAAATGTTAAATTAACTTCTCTTACATCTCTGTCTATATTCTTGTGTGAATATGAACCCTCAAGCCAAGAGCAGATGTTGCTTTACAGAAACATTTTGTGTAAACATGTTCTTTTCATCAGTCAATAAATTTACTTCCTTATGGCAACATTTCACCTCAAAACAATAAAACCCATCCACTTTCTGCCAATATGAATATTTTTCATAATAAGTACATGAAACTGTCCGAGATTAAATTTAAGTCTCAGGTGATTGCTACATTGCTTCCAAAGACTTTTGATATATGAATGAAGTAAAAGAGCTCTCAGCTTCTAAAGAGAGCAGTTTTAACAAGGTCAAAATGTTTTATTGAAGAGTAAATCCATATATTTTTGAGGCATAAATCTCAAGACACAAGGTAAACCTTATAAAAACATTTCATATCAGTGTCATGTCCCCGCTAAGGTGAACTGTCTACATTTTTTATTTTCTCTTATGTTTAGACAACAAATAGTCCTAGAAGCACCTGCATGAGGTCATTTTCTATAGTAGAGGGCTGGATAGGAAATTGGGACTAACTCTCTGGCTAGAAGCAAACTGATATTTCTGGATGAAACATAAAAACATCTTCTTAATAAGCTAACAATATGGTACAGAATGACTAGCCAGATCTGAGGGGCAAGTTTGAATCCAGAGAAAAGGGGTAGTGACAGTCTCTCACCTGAAGCCTTTTCCACTTGGAAGCTTTGAGTTTTTTGGTTGGAGGGGGCAAATGGAAAGAGGAAAATGAAAATCAAAATCCAGGGTCTGCTCAAGGTGGAAGGTCTAAGAGGAGACTCTCCTCCCTCTCCTCACATTAAGCTGAGACCACAGTGGATACAGCCCCAAGGCAAGTTTGCTACTTAGTCAACCAGATTACCCACTCAAATCTACATCATCTTGTGCTCCCCTGTGCTCAGACACTCAGTCATGTCTTTGCGATCCCATAGACCATGGCCCACCATGCCCCTCTGTCCATGGGATTCTCCCAGCAAAAATGCTGAGGTGTATTGTCATTTCCCTCTCCATGGAATCTTTCCAATCCAGGAACCAAATTTGCATCTCTTGCATCTCCTGCACTGGCAAGGTGGATTCTTTACCACTGTGCCCCCTGGGAAGCCCTACATCATCTAAGAGACCCCCAGAGCTCAAGACATGAATCTAACTAGAATACAGAGAGGCTAGGTGTGGAACATAAACACTGAAAATCTTCCTGAAAGCAGCAGTTCTCAAATTTGGGCATGTATCAGAATCACACCGAGGGCTGCTAAAACACATACTTCAGGTCCTCAACCCTAGTCTTTCTGATTCAGCGGGTCTGAGATGAGGCACAAGAATTCACATTTCTAACAAATTCTCCTGTGACGCTGATGCTGCTGGTCCAGGGACCACACCTAGAGAATCATTGCTGTAGATGAATATACGTCTATCCTGAGCAAATTATCCCCCCCCCCAAAAAAATTGCAAGGATATCAAGTATATGATACAAGATAAATAATCAATTACTCAAGGAAGTAAATATAAGCAAATATCAAAAGCAGAGCAGCAAGACTTCCAGTATTTGAATTATCACTCACAAACCATAAAACTAGGATGTTTACTTCATGTCTATGGTTTAAAAAATAGGAGTCAAACTTAAAACAACTTTAGGAAGTAAGAAATTGTAAACAGTGATAGCACAGGTTTGAAAAACTGCAAACTGATATTCTGGAAATGATAAAGAAAGTAAATAAATGAGATTAATGACAGATTAGATGAAGGGAGAATTAGTGAACTGGAAGATAGGTCAGAGGGAAGAATCTAGGTCAGAAATCAGGAAATTATAGTCCACAGGCAAATTCTGGTCCACCACTTGGTTTTGTAAGCAAAATTGTATTGGAACATGACCATGGTCATTTATTTATATATGGTCTTGGGTTATGAGAGACTGAGGTATCTAGGAGGCAAAATCTAAGGAGATATTCACTTTCTGGCAAGTGCTGTTTCTGCACTTTCCCAACTCTGAAAGTAAGCACTTTCTTAAATTTAATCCCTTGGCCCTCTCATGGCCTTGGAAGGAAGCATGAGAGGATCACTTGAGTAGTCAATATATGCAGCTATTAATTTTTGCTGTAGTAACTATAATTTGTACAATTTTCTGAGTTTATTTCAATTTTATAAACAAATGCTCCTCTAAAGCAGGTTAAAGAAGAAATAACAATAAAAATTAGAAACATTTTAAACTCAAAAATAATGAACATCCTATCTATCAAAGCAAGTGGGATGAAGTTAAGACAACAGTGCAACTGTTGGCAAAGCAGGTCAGATAGATACAAGTGATCTGGGCATCTGTGTTAAAAAGCAGTACATCCAATGAGACAGCTTCTACTCTTTCTACTTCCACTCCTGAATATATTTCTACTCCTGAATATAAGCCTTCTACTCCTGAATATAAGCCTTCAGGATCCCGTGTCCTTGTGCCCAAAGTTACATGAGCAGCAATGTCTACAGCAGAATATTACACTGTATAGCTATACAATGATTGCACTATAGCAACAAGCAAAAACAAGAGTGAATCTTGCAAACATAATGTTTAAAAGAAGCAAAGGGAAAATAATATATACCATGTGTGTGCTAAGTTGCAAACGTAATGTTTAAAAGAAGCAAAGGGAAAATAATATACACCATGTGTGTGCTAAGTCGCTTTAGTCATATCCAACTCTTTGCAACCCTGTTAAACTTCTCTGTTCATGGGACTCTCCAGGCAAGAATACTGGAGGGGGTTTCCATGCCCTTCTCCAGGGGATCTTCCCAACCCGGGGATCAAATCCACATCTCTTATGTATCTAGCATTGGCAAGCAGGTTCTTTAGCACTAGCATCACTTGGGAAGCCCAATAAATACTGTATCATTCCACTCATATAAATGTTCAAATAAGGAAAAACTAAGTCAAAGTTAAGAATTGCCTCAAGGTAAGGGGAAACAATTATGACTGAGAAAGTACAGAAAATGATTTTCTGTTCTTACAATAGTTTATTTCTTAATATGAGTAAAGATCATATAGTATTTGCTTTTTAATTATTTACTAAACTATAGGTGGGGAAACAGTGGAAACAGTGGCAGACTTTATTTTTTGGGGCTCCAAAATCACTGGTGATTGCAGCCATGAAGTTAAAAGACGCTCACTCCTTGGAAGGAAAGTTATGACCAACCTAGATAGCATATTAAAAAGCAGAGACATTACTTTGCCAACAAAGGTCCGTCTGGTTAAGGCTATGGTTTTTCCAGTGGTCATGTATGGATGTGAGAGTTGGACTTTGAAGAAAGCTGAGTGCTGAAGAATTGATGCTTTTGAAATGTGGTGTTGGAGAAGACTCTTGAGAGGCCCTTGGACTGCAAGGAGATCCAACTAGTCCATCCTAAAGGAGATAAGGACTTTAGGTGTTCTGGGTGTTCATTGGAAGGACTGATGCTGAAGCTGGAACTCCAATACTTTGGCTACCTCATGCGAAGAGTTGACTCATTGGAAAAGACTCTGATGCTGGGAGGGATTGGGGGCAGAAGGAGAAGGGGATGACAGAGGATGAGATGGTTGGATGGCATCACTGACTTGATGGGCATGAGTTTGAGTAAACTCCGGGAGTTGGTGACGGACAGGGAGGACTGGCGTGCTGAGATTCATGGGGTCGCTAAGAGTCAGACACAACTGAGCGACTGAACTGAGTTGAACTGAACATTTACTTTATGCACTTTTCCAAATATATTTAAAAATTTTTAAATGTTTAAAAAATAAAATCTATATATGGGGATTAACTGAATAAAATAGGATTGAGACAATAGTTTTTCTAACTACAGACTTCTGTGTATTTCTGAAGTTGCATGCTATTGTGGTATCAAATGGTTTAGCAATATACTATAGACTGAGGTTCTTGAAACACCAGCTTCTGTGAACCTAAAGAATGTATTAAGCAGTCTGCTGAGTGAGTCATTTTAATAAATGTGGAAATAGAAAGTAGATAGGGTATTATAATGAAAATGTATGTATCACTCACCCAGCTGCATTATTTATCAACATTTTGCACACTCAGTTTTACTTATCCTCCTCTAATTCTTTTTCTGTTTTAAGGGAAAACCCAGATATTATGTAATTCATCTGTAAATATATCAGTATTTCATTTTAACACATAAAAACAGACTTTAACATCACCACCAGGGCACCATTATCATATCAAAAATGTCCAATAATTCTTTAATATCATCAATGTCCTCTTTGGAAAAAAGAAAGTGTTAGTCACTCAGTCATGTCCGAATGTTTTTGACCCTGTGGATTAGAGCTCAGGCTTCATAGGTGGCACTGGTGGTAAAGAATCTGCTTGCAATTCAGGAGACACAAGAGACCCAGGTTTGATCTCTGGGTTGGGAAGATCCCCTGGAGGAGGGCATGGCAACCCACCCCAGTATTCTTGCCAAGAAAAACCCATGGACAGAGAAGCCTGGTGGGCTTCAGTCCATGGGGTCACCAAGAGTCAGACCTGACCGAAGCAACTTAGCACACATGCACAGACTAGAGGCCACCAGGCTCCTCTGTCCATGGGATTCTCTAGACGAGATACTGGAGTGGGTTGCTATTCCCTTCTCTAAGAGATCTTCCCAAACAAGAGATGGAATCTGGGTCTCCCACACTGCAGGCAGATTCTTCACTGTCTGAGCCACCAGGGAAGCCCTTGATTGTCCACTTTATCTCAACAATAACTTTATAGTTTTTTTCCTTCCCTCTGAAGCAGAATTTACACAAGGTCTACACTTTGCTTATTAAGTCTTCTCTGCTTTTTAATAGACCACTCCCACTTTTTAATGCCATTGATCTACTGTAGAAAATAGATCATTTACACTGTAGATCATCCCACATTCTGGAGTTGGCTGCTTCTTTGAAATACAGATAATTTATTTTTCTTTATCTGCCTTTTAATTCCATTTTGGAAGTACACAAACTTACCTTACTACCTTGATACCACGTATGGCAACCACAGCAGCAGAGTCATCTACTGGGTTACACAGGTAAATTCATTTCACATCCTAAGAGAAATAAAGATCACTTTGAAAAACATTTATTTAGTTGACAATGTTCAGGTCTGAACCACCTAACTGATGCAATTATAATTGCCTTGCTACAATCTAAATCTAGTTACAGAAAAGACTTCAGAATGGATGGACTTTTACACTCACTATGTTTAGGATAATGAACTCTTTTCCAATTAAGTGCTATTTCTAAGCCCTAAATCAGTGTCCCCTGGGCATTCAGGAAAGGCCCTTATTGCACAGAATAGAGTTTCTCATTTGTGGACCACATACTGTGTCTTCATTACATTCAAAGGATGCCAATTCTAGATAAACTGAGAAATGGGACTATTGAAAGCTTTTAAATAATAAGATTAATAACCAACTTTCAAATTAATAATACTAAAATTATGTGGTGTCAGTGAGATGGATGATATTATTTGAAACTTTTAACTAACAATTTATATTCAACTTAAGAATGAGTATTTGGGGATGCAAATCAGGTTGTGTATCCAGTTAATTACTTCATTTATTCTTTATTTATACCAAATCAGAAATTCTTAACTTGTATTAAGACTTAACAAACACACATCAGCAAAAATTAGTTTGAATGTTTTGTGTTCTTGCCTTTTAGTTCTAGGTATTTGGATGAAATATGAAATATGTGCAAATTATTAGGAGATTTATTATTACATACCATGTCTTGTGTGCAGAAATATGCTAAATTAATTACTACATCACTTTCAAAACCATTTGAATGATTGGGCAGGGGCAGACTGGTAAGTATATTTTGAATTCTCTTTTTGTATTTATGGAAAATATTTCTTCATGTTCTGTTGCAGCATTTAAATTTGTTTTTTAAAAAAATATATCCCAGTGTGTCATTCATTTTCTTATCTGACAAGTGAAGAAGAAATCTGAAGGCTGAAAAAGAAAAACATTTTTGGCAATTGAGGTGTACATACCAATTTAGACTTCTTAAGAAGTTTGTTGTCTTATCACCAATATTAACATGATGTTGCCACTGAAGTAATATATTCAGACTATTCAAGTTACTAAGTGTATTTTTGGGATATGTCACAAAGAAAAAAGTGCCTGAAATCAGATAAATAAACCTTAATCTTTTATTGATGCTGTGAATCCTTAAAGGAATCTTATCCTTCACTTGAAAAGCTCCCAGGAGCAAACTTCCCCTTGACAACTAGCATGCTTTAGAGGGAAAAAGTGAGTCTTGCTTTCACTTCCAACCTGTGTCTTTGAACAGCAAGCTGAAAATCAGACATTCAATTGCCAACTTTGCCATGTTTTCTCTTTACTTTAATGTTAAATCCAGACTGGACATATTGCCAGCTGCTGATGGCATAATTAACACCTAAATATTTGACTATTTTTTTGCATGTCAAAACCCTACTTGTGACAAATATGGTGATTACTGCTGTTATTAATACCAAAACTGTTATCCAATCATAGTTTAAACAATTATCCTGCATTTCCCAATTTACTAACTAAAAATGGATTTACATCATCACATTAAGCAAAATATTGGCCATTAGCACGATAACCACTCTTCCACAAGGCATGTCATGGCCACCTATCTGATTTTGCCTCCCTCATTGTCCTCTGTGCACACAATGTCCCAGTCAGACAAATCTTCTTTCTTTCACAGCGAAAAGCCCAGCTTTTGCTTGCCACAGGACCTTTGCACGAGCTTGTCCCTTGATCTCCATGGATAGAGGATGCTATTATTTCATATGGCTGCTTCCTTTTATCATCTTGATCTCAGTTAAAAGCCTCAGTAAAACCTATCCTAATTTCTCAATCTAATACCACACTCCCAGTCACCTTCCATAATATCCAGAAGGGATATTAAACACCTATCTCATGATCTCTAAAGCATGAGCACTGGTCAGAAGGGATGCAGGTTGCAGCCAACAGGTCAAGCTAGACTGGTGCATAGTTGCTGAATATACGCCCTGACAACGTGAAGTTCCCTGTTCTCTTCAGAGCACTTGCCACAGTCTGAAATCAATCTTGACGCGGCAATCATTTGGCTCCTCTCAATAAGAATATAAGCTCTATGAGAGCAGAGCTTTCTTCACCATTGTATTCTTAGCCCCTGAAAATTTGTCACATGTAACCTATGAAATAACAGGTGTTTAGTATCAACCTTGATAAGTGAGTGATTTTGCTCTGAAGGGTACCACTTTGAATGATATCTCCATAGTTTCCACTTCTTATGTGCCATTAGCAACAGCAGTAGATTATCACACAGAGGAAAATCTTATTTTGTTTCCATTCTAGGAAAAAAAATGTGTTTGCCAAGCATATTATTGAACTTTTCTTAAAATGGATGGTGCAAAAGCATCAGTGGCTCCCTGCCATTATTTGAGTCCACCTAGCAGACTCTGTCACCCCACTCCAGTACTCTTGCCTGGAAAATCCCGTGGACGGAGGAGCCACGGGAGCCTGGAAAATCCCGTGGATGGATAGGCTGCAGTCCATGGGATCGCTAAGAATCGGACATGACTGAGCGACTTCACTTTCACTTTTCACTTTCATGCATTGGAGAAAGAAATGCAACCCACTCCAGTGTTCTTGCCTGGAGAATCCCAGGGACGGGGAGCCTGGTGGGCTGCCCTCTATGCGGGCGCACAGAGTCGGACACTACTGAAGTGACTTAGTACCAGCAGCAGCAGAATCTGTACGTCCGGACCAGTCCATAGACACTGCCCACTCCCATCAGGAGCCACCAGGGGCCACAGACCACACATTAATGAACGCTTTTGGGGAGCAAAGTTTACCTTCAAGTCAATAAATGTCCAAATTTCCACTAGTGCCAAATTAGGCAATTTCCAACTAAATGTCATGCTATGTGTCTTGTGTGAAAGATAAGTAAAACCTAAAGAAAATAGATTAAGTTTTAAAGTGATATAGAAAAGGACACATATAATTAGAAGGCTCAGTAAAGTTTCCATGTTTTAATAATGATTATGAGAGCTTAGATTTAAACTACATATAAGGACAGTTGTCATGGAATTTACTAGATGCTTATAAAGTACCAAACACTCTTTA